>NW_003052499.1:2653-5270 GCF_000003515.1 Uncinocarpus reesii 1704 | reverse complement strand
GAAGCCTGACCTTCTGGTTCACAATGTCAGCCCGTTATTCGTTGAAAATTTTCTGCGCAGTCACCCCCCTTGCAAGATGAAAGCTTTCCCGAGCGCCTGTGCGACAAAATGCCTTCGGGCGATCTCGATCTCCATTGTGCTGATCAAAGGTGGTAAGGTCGCAATCGTATGGCAGACATCTTGAAGCGCCTCCGGATCTTGGTAATCCGCCCTGTTGGGCGATAACTCTTTTGGACATCCATGAGATAGGGGTCCATGTACTGCTCGCACTCAATGAGGTCGCTACGCGCGGCGTCGAATCCTGGGGGCGGATCGTCGAACCATGACCACAACTTCCGGCACTACCTAGGGGATTGTGGATGAATCGGTGCAAAATAATCACCCAGATTCCTCTGTTGAATGCGTGTAGTGCCCTACTTAGCCATGCCGTCGGCGATATGAGGGCTCTAGTATATACTTGAGGGGTACCGGAGCTATGTCTACAGAATGTGGTCTTACCAACGAGTATTTTGCCCTTGCATTCAAGCTAATGCAAGGCTCGTGTTACAACAGCCCAATACTGCGTCGCGGCTCCAAGTGCCTGCCATAACCCTACTAGGTTCAGAGCCGCATGGAGTGTGGAAGACGGACGCCCTGGTGGTTTGGCACTCAAGGCATCTCGGGGTTGGTCCGGATGCTACCAACTTTCTTGTCACTAAGCTGGGAACTAGTTAACGATCAGCCGCTCCCCGGGTTGCTACGTGCAGTTCGTGACCTCTGTATCGAGAGAAGCTGAGCCAACTCTCTTATCCGGCCACGTATCGGTCGGATCCGGATGGCCGTGGGGATCTCGTATGCACACAAGCCGGAGAAGTGTAGTCTGTCTGCGTCGGAGCAGATCGTCCGGGGCTGGATTTGCACTTGAACATGGTCCCATGTCCGGTGCATGGGATGCTTCGAAGAAAGCCTAGGGGATAAAAGGAGAGTTTCGATTAATGTATTCAAGTGTCCGTTCCGCACCCTCTCCCTTCAGCATTGCAATCATTGCTTGTCTTTAGACCTACCATTGTATTCGCCATGGCATCCGACCCAATCTTCCCCATCATTGATTACTCCCGGGTGGTGTCTTCCGACACTTCTATCTCGACAGCGGAGAAGGACAAGCTCTTCAGATCGTTCAGAGAGGTTGGCTTCATTTACTTAAAGGGCTACACGTTCCCGGAAGAATTCATCCAGACACTCTTCAGCCACATACACAAGCTGTTTGCACTCCCGGAAGCGGAAAAACTGGCAATCGAAGGCGGAGAGAAGCAAGCTTTCCGCGGCTGGTTTGCACCTGTGCGCACCGCGCGAAATCCAGAAAAAGCGGATCAGAAGGAAGCATACGGGCTGGGCAATGACTACGATAGCACGCGGCCAAATATCTGGCCTCCCAATTGGCCGGAGTTCCGGGAAGACTTTTCACGATTTTTTGAGGAATGCTTCAACATGCACCTCGAGATTCTCCGCGCGCTTACTGAAAAAGTGGGACTGGATCGGGAGACCTTGATTCCGTCTGTGAAAGCGAAAGATTCATACTCAGCCTTGCTGTACTATCCCGAGACCACGGCAGAAAGTTTCCAGAGCCGCGTGCGCTCCGCCCCTCATACCGACTTTGGAACGTTGACACTGCTATTCAACGATGGGATTGGCGGACTTCAAGTGAAAAACAAGCATGGCCAATGGGTTGATGCGCCACCACTCCCCGGGCACGCCATTGTAAATGGTGAGGCCATTTGACCGTGAGGAACAGATTGCAATACACTAACATCTAGTGTAGTGGCGGACCTGCTCTCGCGGTGGTTCAACAATCAGCTGAAATCAACCGAACATCGTGTCGTGGAGTCTCCGGCTGAGACGCGGCGCGTAGGAGAGAGTGTGAGCAATATCGTTCCGGCACGGTATGCAATCGCCTGGTTTGGCCATCCTAACCGTGACGCCGTGGTCAAACCTTTGGACAAGTGTTGCACTGCCGAACATCCACTGCAGTTCCAGCCGGTGGTCGCAGGAAAACATGTCAAGGAGCGGATGGCTCGACTGCTGGATGAAGGTTATTTGCCGGAGAAATGGACAGATGATATGCATCGCAAGCAAGTCCACTCAGTAACTTGACACTCTGCTTCTAGAGTAGTTTCTATATAACATAATCTACCACTCAACGACGGCAAATTCCATATGAATGATAAGACTTTAAATAGAAATAATATATGCAATACTTGGGGACAGAATAAATGAATGGGACCCCATCTGTCATGAGAGCAGAGAGCTTCATCTGAAGATTGAAGAACTTAAAAGTTGAGATTCATGAGTGAAGTGCTGAGATCTAACTAGCTTTTAAGTTAATACTAACTAGACAAGATGACTAATAATATGTGTTACATAATTCAGTTACCACACTACACATGACATCTGAGATCTCTTATAGAAAACTCATCTAGATAGATTTAATACCACACATTATAGCATTTTTATAAATTTCAAGCTCTCTGCTTTTGTACAGCATGTGAATTTAATCTTTATACAATATGGTCAATACTAGAAGCAGTGCATCTACAAGACAAGAAAGAACTTCAGATCATGAGAATCATCTGTTTATATG
>NW_003052499.1:0-1272 GCF_000003515.1 Uncinocarpus reesii 1704 | reverse complement strand
TGGGCCCCCCCAAAATTGAGATATTGCATGGTCTTTTTACCAGGGATAGAGTTAATCTTAAGATTCCAAACATCTTTCAATTATTTCTATCTATTTTGGTGAACTGATATGAATTTTGAAGTGTTGTGGTGTCATCGGCTGGAGGGTCCTGATAAACTGAAATTGAAGTTAGCATCATCCATGCTAATCTCAATTTGGATCTATGGGCCCATCATCAAAAAATCCTAAATGCTCACCCATCATCTCTTCAAAATCTTTCATAGTCTATTGGAGTGGTCTACACCATGTAAATAATTTCTCCTATTAATATTGCTTGAGTTGGATGTCTCAGTGGTTCTGTGTGTTGCTACAAAGCTATGCAGTACAGTCATTCTTGCAGGTGTTGATGGACATTTGCTCAAGTCATGCTAAATCTGATTTGATTTATTGGACCATTGCCACAATAGCTGCAATGCTCCCTCACCAGTCAGTTAAACTGTTCAATATTCTATTGAAGTATTTATGACATGTAAATAATTACTATTATATTAATATCACAGATATTAAATGCCTCCATATTTTATTATTATGAAGAAATAACTGTTCTGCATTAGTTATTGAGTTAAGTAACTCAGAGAACATTATACCATCTTACATAAGCAATTTAAGTCTAATTGAAAAATATCTCTTAATGAAATAAAACACTTCTTATTATCTTATATATGGTCTCTGATTTAGAGTTCTGGTGATGATTTAATAAATCAAATTAAATTTAATGTAACTTGAGCAAATGTCAATCAACACCTGTGAGGATGACTGTACTCTATAACTTTATAGCAATACATAAAACAACTGAGACATCCAGCTCAAGTAATATTAATAGAAGAAATTATTTAGATGTTGTAGATCATTCTGATAAAATATGAAAGACTTTAAAGAGATAATGAGAAAGCATTGCAGCTGTTCTGATGATGGTTCAATAAATTGAATTGAGATTAATGTGACTTGAGCAAATGTCAATCAACATCTGTGAGAATGACTGTACTGCATACAATCAGCTGGTGAGAAAGTTACAAGTGTAACTGATGTTCTAACAATGATTTGATAAATTGAATTTGAATTAGACATGACTTCCAGTGATGTAGGGTTAGTTAGTTAGGGTTAGGTTTAGGTTAGTTAGGGTTAGGGTTAGGGTTAGGGTTAGGTTAGGGTTAGGGTTAGGGTTAGGTTAGGGTTAGGGTTAGGGTTAGGGTTAGGTTAGGGTTAGCCTAGGAATCTGGGGTTAGTTAGGGT
>NW_003052500.1:7890371-7891746 GCF_000003515.1 Uncinocarpus reesii 1704 | reverse complement strand
TAACCTAACCCTCAATCGAGCCCTAACCCTAACCTAACCCTAACCCTAACCCTAATCTAAGCCTAACCTAACCCTAACTAACCCTAACCTAACCCTAACCCTAACCCTAACCCTAACTAACCCTACTAACCCTAACTGCTTTCTTGAAAGACTGAATTCATGATGACAAGTTGACAACAGATTTATTGAAGATGAAGATTCTGAAGAATATTGAATTGAGAGTGAACATGATGAAGAGTTTTATAATTTATATTATAAAAGAGAGAGAGAATGTTCTGACAATGACTTTCTTTATAATGAAAATATTCATAAAAGACTTCTTGCATGAAGACAATATCTGTGAATTACTTCTTTTATGGAGCAAATATCTGACAATGACTTTAAATTATAAGTAAATTATTTGTTCTTAAACATCAACAATTCAGTCATTCTTCTTCTTCTCATTCTTCTTTTCTTTATTGAAAGAGATGACAATCTCAAACTTCTTCTTGTTCATCTTCTCTGATGATGATAGCATTTTCTTATTTAATAAAGTCTGCAAATAACTCTGAAATGTTTTCATCTTCTTCTTCATCTCATTTTTTGACAGATCAGCAGCAGCAAGATGATTGTGCTCATGAACTATAACTTTGACTTCAAGAGCAGTCATCATTGCATGAATGTGGGTCTGAATGCACACAGCAATTGAATGCACTGCAAGTTTAATTTTGATCTAAATGTGTTAGAACTATTATTAAATTTCATTACTTTTTGATATATCTTATTCTTAATCTCTTCTTGTGTCTGCATCACTTCTTTATTATGCTTCTTCTTCTTCTCAGTCTTCTGCTTCTCACAGGCCACTAGCATCTGGTGCTTGTGATATTTCTTGAACTTGCTCTTGACAAATTGCTTGATCATGAGCTCTTCAATAATCTGATCTTTTATTGTCTGATGCTTTTACTCATTGACATTCTTTCTGTAATCTGTATCAGTATGATATAAGTCAGTTTGCTGCTGATAGTCTGATACACATCATGATTTCTTAACTTGAAGCTTCTGAAAAGTATCATGATGTATTTTATAATCTGCCTTCTCAGCTTTAAAAATGTTCTGATCTTGTTCAGCTAGAATCTGTCTATTCTCTCACATGGTGCAGGTCTTCTTATGCATTGAATATTCATTTTGTGAAGTCATTTTGGTCTGTTGGATAGCATATTAGATGATTTGAAATGTGTTTAACTTTGTGACGAAGATGATATGAGAATGTCCAACATATTTTTATGCAATATCAAGCTTCCATACTGACTACTGTTGCTATGCAGTTTACTACATTGCCATGCAATGTTACATATGTTTATTTTGACACAATATATTTGTTTTAACATAATATCAA
>NW_003052500.1:7869275-7888520 GCF_000003515.1 Uncinocarpus reesii 1704 | reverse complement strand
TTCGAGATGGTGCTAACCCCAATTTGATTTATCAGACCATCCAGCCAATGGACACCACAACACTTCAAAATTCAATATCAATTCAACAAAAATAGATAAAAATAATTGGAAAGAAGTTTTAGAATTTTTAAAATCAGCTCTATCTACTGTTAAAAGAAATTATGCAAATATCTCAATTTTTGGGTAGGTCCAACACCATGTTTTTACTATATAGAAACTCTAACTACTAAGACAAGTTAATATTTTTCTTTCATTCCTCTTATTCATGCAGATATTTCTTCATTTATTCTTTCATCATCATGCTTTGATGTGTGAGTAAACAGCTTTTCTTAATGATTTTATAATAACTTATTTTATTACTGTTTCAATGTGATTTACAATAACTCTCTTTATTATTATCCCAATGTCTGTTTTTTATTTCTTAATAACAGTGTATTAGTTCTGACAGCAACTGACTTCTTAATGTAATTTATGATAATTCACTTCATTACCATTTCAATATCTGTTTTTCATCTCTTAACAGTGGTTTATTAGCTCTGACAGCAATCAACTTCTCAATGTAATTTACAATAATTCACTTTATTATCATCTCAATATCTGTTTTTCATCTCTTGACAGCAGTGTATTAGCTCTGACAGCAACTGACTTTCAATATTCAATATTCTAATAATTGACATTTAATTATTCAATATTCAACATTCTGATATTCAGCTTGATTATAATCTGTAAAGATATTCTTTCAATAATTTGCTCTAATCTCTTTTATCTTGCTTCAATTTTCTTTATCCAATGAAGAACTCCTCTCACAGAAAGATTGGGAGAAGCAATTCTAATATAAGTAATAAATGTTAGAGTTTGTTTCACTAACTAATCTATACTCTATTTGACAAGAAGAATTACTTAAGAAAAGAAAGAAAAAGAGAAAGAGAATGATGTCAAAGTGTGTGTGCTCTTATGAAAGTAAGAATAGACTAGTGAATCTTGATTGAAAATCTAATTAATTAAATACATCAGCTGTTAGTAAGCACTGTTGAGAGCTGTCAAGTATGATTGAAAGATTGCTGAGTTGTCAAGCTTAATGATTCATTAAGAGTTTTCTATCAGACATCAGTCTGTCACATATTATACATAACATATGATTCTGACAACTCTCTCAAGTCTTTCTTCTTCTATTAAAGACAAGTTTACTCAATCTATCTGACAGACTCTCAATCTGAGATCTTTAAGAATAAAGTCTGATCTAGTAGAAGAGAATGTGATTTCAGCACTATCTATCATATAGTATTGTATATTTCTTTTCTAGTCTAGTCTCTATCAGACATAGACTCTTGTCTACAAAGTCTGATGATCTTCAATATCTACTGACATTGAGCTCACTGTTGTACATATATATGAATAGTCTAATTCTTTCTTTAATATAGAGAAATCAATGCACCTTTCATTCTCATATCACACACTGTTAAAAAGAATTATGCAAATATCTCAGTTTTTGGGTGGGCCCAACACAATGTTTTTACTATATTGAGTAAAGTAAAAGAATGTTTAGTATTATAATATAATCTTAAATTAAACACAATAATAGAAGAAGAAAAATCTAATAAATTACTATATTAGATAGATTTAATTGAAAATACTAAATATAATGAAGAAAAGAAAAGTCTGAAGTAATTGTAATATATATTTTTTTATTCTGAGCTCTTGTTCTAACTTTATCAACAGCAGTAATCTGAAGAGTTTGATGATCATATAACTTCAAGTCTGATGCTTCTTTACCACTTCACATCAGATTCTAACACATTATGATTAAGCATTACTATTTCAAAGATATAAGCAGGAGATTATCTTGCTCACTTGAAAGAGAGTAAGTGATTTATTTACTATTTTTTTTACTAGAATTTATTCTACAAGCTATAAATTATTATATACATTTGATTATACATTTGATTATACATCATGACTATTTAATTCAATAGCAATAATCTCTATCTAGCTTCTAGCTAGCTGCTAGTTATTAGTGCTCTCATAGTTCTTTTCAGTTATTAAGAAGATGTTGAGTCTCTGACTACAGTCAAGCTAGTTGTTTCTAAGATATAGAAATACAAAAATTTGAGTGAGGTGTTCAAAACCTTTAAACTAGTACTGTATATGACTAGCATGATGAGGTTCCACCACCATACATGATTAAGAGCATTCTATTCTCATCTCCCTGATTCTCTATAATATTATTTTCTTGTTGGGTTTGTTGTTGATGAGCATATACAATTGATCATTATTCCATCACACTACTCCCACACTTACCAAGACATGTATATTATGGGAGAGTGCCTTCCCACAATTTGCTGACTTCAGTGGTTATAGGGTTTAAACTTGCTGAATGTACTTCTGTAAGAATTACATTATGGCTACTCAGTCAAGGGTAATGATACTGGAGGTCAAAACACTCTATAGTATCAGTGGTGGGTATCAACTTTAACAAGAGTCAAAGTCTGAAATAGGTAGTCATCAAAGCAAGTCTATCGGAAAGGTAATCAAAATGAGAAAGCTAAGGCAACATACTTGACGCCAGGTCCATAAAGAAGAAAGGGAACAGGGTATCACTTAACGGGAAACGGGATATGAACTTGATACAATTCTAGAACGTGCTCCAGCTCCAATCTCTTGGGACACTTGTCGCAATAGTGCTTTCCTGATGCTCCGATGGCGGAGGCAGAAAGCTCGCGTCAATGACACTAGCATGATCAGAGTCCGTTTCCTTGGATACCACCGACGATGCACCATCACTTTTATTCCGCTCGATCTGTGACGCTAGGTCCCGTTGGATCTGGTTAAGCTGATCAATTCGAGTTTGGTCCCAGCGGGTGTAAGCGCTCCAACAAAGGTCACATGCCCGAGATGCAATGCCATCGGGGTGGAAACGCGCGTTTTGGTCGAGCGGGATGGTATGGGGAGTGTGGGATGCACAAAACACATGGCCACAGTGACGGCAGTGATGGCGGCGATTGAACAGGCCGAAGAACGATTTGCAAACGGGGGAATCACAAGATGGGGAAGAAGAATCGGCCTATGGAGACATATCCAGGTTAGAGATTCGGCACAAGATAAAAGGAGAATGAGAACGATATTTGAGACAAAAGGACTCGCGCGGAATGGCAAGTCTAACCTTCCAATGCTCTCTTGTCGGCGAGCCTGTCACGATCCCCAAATTCTGTTCTTTCAGCCATTCGTCCTCGGCCAATTTGCTGACCTCGCTTCGAAAACTCTCGACGGTTGATTGGCGTGAAAGCTGAGGTGGCCCTCGAGTATGAGTGTCATCGGAAACGTCGTGGACGCTTCGTGGAGGGGTTAAAGGAGTGGACCGAGAGGGGCGTTCGGTTGGTCGCAACACTGCGGGCACGTAGAGAGGGGATTTCAACGGCCGCAGCTGTTTGGACTGGCACGAGACATGGTGCAGTTGCGAATGGTGGAGGCGAGGGGATGTGGGAGAATTGTTGGCGGGAGTGACAGACGCAGAATTAAGCGGTGATGGATTGCCAGGCAGGGAAGTCTGGCCTGCAGTGTTGGTCTTGGAGCTCTGCATGCTGACTCGTGAGGGATTTCCAACAACGCGAGAGTGTAGTTAACGAGGGGACAAGGGGATTTCGGCTGTGGTGAGGAGAGGTGTTGATCGAAACCGCGATGGAGATGTCGAGGGCAATGAACCTGAGTGGTGAGCGGTGACCAAGCGAGTACAGAACAGAACAAAACAGAAACAGGCGGGAAGGCGGAAAGTAACTAAAATGGGTTGCGGAGGGTCTTGGCACGGGGGATCCATGTAACGGTGCGGTACCAGAATCCCGCGAATTGATTGGCTGGCCGCGGCGAGTGGCGGAGCCTTGGTTCAGCCCGTCTACAGCCTACGATTGGACGGAACGGGGCGGTGAGCACGGGACCTCCACTCGGATCGCGGGTTTTGGGGAAGCTTTGAGATCGCAAGGCTCAATCTTCACCGCAGCTGATAAGTTATTCGCTATCTAGAAATCTCCTGCGTGCATTCCGTGCCCGTTGCCGGGTGAATGCATCCAGTTTGACTGCAACCAGGACAATCTCCACTCCCCCCATGACTACATCATTGTTGGCTTGAACCATCATCCTCCAATGTCCCTTGCGGACAATCCACTCGTTGCTTCGATCCACACTATCAGCCCGTTTGCGCTTTCGAGGCGGACCGGCCGGTAATCCACCAGACATGTTGTGTATTGTCCGCTCTAGCCTCGTGTGAGAGTTAGGTAGTCCACCCCCAAACTGATCCGCCTCCTCTCTGGAGTGTAAGTTAGATGGCTTAGCATCCTCGGTGGAGCTGATCTCTGATCCTGGGAAGGTTCGTGCCGCGCTTTGCCGCCTGTTATTCAACGCCCATAGGTCTTCTCCAGGAGAAGGGCGTGAAGCTATATCGCCGCCAGAATAGCACCCCTGGGGCTCAAAGGGCTGACCATCAAGAACAATGTCCGCCTCAGGGTCAAGTCTCATTCTAACGCCGTCTAGGCTCAAACTGCTGCTCCCAGGAGTAGTTGACCGGCTATCGGTCCCGCCGCTCCTTGCCAGAAACCCACGCGACGCGCCCCCCGAGATATCTGTCTTTTTAGAGATGACTTGTAAAAGGCTTGAAATTCTCGCTTTTGTAATGCCAAAAAAATCAGCACGTTCTGAGTCCAAGTGAACTTTCGTGCTCTCTCCGCCAATCTCAATTATCAACTCATAATGTTCGTCGTCGACGAACGGTCGGGCGTACTGTACCCAGCCACTAGGCGGTGCCGTGGATTCCGGGTAAGTAGCATCCATGGCAACTCGAACCCCGGATGGGCGGATATCCTCTAGGCGAATCACAATCTCGGGTCGCTGTCGCTCCAGGTTGTAGCTGATATGGTGCGCGATTAGCTTTTGTTCCAATCCCCGCAGATGGAAATAACGACAGTCACGCAAAAGCTCTGCTCGATGCTCTTCATTTCGGACATGGATGGGATATCCACGAAGCAGATGAAGCAACTCCGCAAATACCTCGCCCGATCGATTGCTTACAATTGGAGGCGTTATCGAAGGAGGACGAAGCAAACCCTGACGCTCTAATCCAGGGAAAACTTCCCCCGGGGATGCAAAGAACACAGCAAAGCCTAAAGTAAAGAAATTGGGCGAGTCGCCAGGGCTGGAGAATATGTCACGGGGGATCTCGAAGTGCCGGTCCCCGATCTGAATGAAAATTTCACACTCAAAAAGTTGGGAGATTAAACGTGGCACTACTGAGAAGTTAGCGACCCAGACTATGTAGACGTGACTGTGGGTTGGTCTAACAGCTATAAAACTGAGCATCGGCAAAAAGTTTAACAAAATGCGAATTATCCCGTGGGCGAATGTAATAGCCTGCCGAGTTGCCAATATCAGCCGCATTGAATTCAGAATATTCGTGACGGCGCTCACTCTGGGCATGGACGGTTCATACCTTGCAGATGTTTCAAGATATCTCGAAAGGTGTCTGGATCACGGTCTATATACAATGTTTTTATGGTGGAATTCGCGCTATTCTGCCGCATTTGCTCCTCGAAAAATTGAGAAAAGTAAGAGGGTGCTCTAAGATTGTCAATATGGTTAAGAAAAAAAGGGAAGGGGAAGAACGTTGCATTCCGGGGCGATTGAATTGATCAATCACTGGCGAAGCCTAACTAACCATCCGAAGCGATAGATGCGCCAGATAGCCTGAACAACTCGGAGCCAATTTGAATTGGAAA
Organism: Uncinocarpus reesii 1704; assembly: GCF_000003515.1. NCBI lineage: Eukaryota > Fungi > Ascomycota > Eurotiomycetes > Onygenales > Onygenaceae > Uncinocarpus > Uncinocarpus reesii. Next base: position 7,882,761 of record NW_003052500.1, on the reverse strand, counting down.
CACCTTTTCAGGTGGAAGGGTTGATGGAGGACCCTGGGTTTGTGTAGGATAGCCCGGCAAAGCAGAGGAAGACATGACTATGGCAGCAGCACCTGGCTGCTTAACCTCCCTGTAGCCTTATTAAACGAGGAGAATCTGCCCTGGATGTGTGAAGCAAAGGTAATCCAATACCACTTGCTGGATGGCATACAATGCAGGACCGTGAACCTCCTTGATAGGATGTTAATCATTCTGGAGCATGGTAGTGTCGCTTGAATATGTTCTGGTTTGATAGAACGCGGTTGGAAGAAGCGCCGATGCGCTTAGTCAGCGTTGACTCGAGATTATTATATTTGATAGAATACGAAGATAACACGGATTTCGATAGGAATGAAGATTTGCCTTGTTGCCTAGCCATTAAACTAACTACTCTGTTCATATTCAACTAATAACTTCATTGCCAATCTGGGTTATTGTAAATGAGACATCCCCCCAGTTACAGCCTGGGCAACGGAGAAGCACTCCAACCCGTTGATTCGACCTTGGCGGTAGCTTGTTTAAACGCATCTCTTGCCCTCAAGCCATTCAAATACGCTGTCAATTTTGGGTAGGTCTTTGGATTGAGGACACCACTTGCCTCCTCTACCTCCAGCGCATAAACGATGAGGATATCTGCGCCTGACAGCTGCTCGCCACAGATATAGCGCCCTCCCCCAGGCGACGACGCGATTTGTCCTTCGAGGAAGTCCATATGAGTTCTCAAATTAGGGCCGAGGTAGGCCTCGTGGACCTTGGCGGAGATCATCCGTGTCACGGGTTTGATGAAAAACGGCACTGGTGCGTTGCGGATATCTGCGTTTTATCAGGCTGAGTTCGGGGGCACTGGGGGGGGAAGATACCTACTCGTAAGAACAGCCTCAAGCTGAAGGAATGGCATCAAACTACCTTCAACATAATGCATAAAGTACTGTTGTCTCATCCAAGACTCTGATTCCCCGCCGACCGAATGCTCACTGCCGGAGGGGAACCTTTCGTAGCGTGTAATGGTGTCTTTGGTCCCAAAGCAATCGATCAGATAATCCACTATAACACCAGATTCCGCCAGAACGACAGGGTTTGAGGCGCCTGCAGTCTCGACCGTGACCACTGGGGATTTCCCCAAAGGATGGATCTCCTTTAGCTTTGCATCTGCCTGCATATCCTTCATTCGTTTGAACATCTTGAGCTCGTAGGGAAGTTTCAACTCCTCCAACAGCCAGATGATCCGCTGAGCGCGGGAATTCTCGAGCCTACGATCCAGGAATTAGACAAGACCAGAGTGTTTGAACAAGAATAGAGCCATGCGCACCAGTAGAGTGTTATTTTTGGGTTGTGATTGGAAGCCATGATGGACAGGAGCTCTGAAGTGTCTTGACAAGCAGGTAAAGATGCAACAGGTTCCTCCAGTTTATGCTCTGCTGAAACAGCCTGTTGGCATGTTGATTATTAACTAGTTAACTAGTTAGTTCTCAACCTCGGCCCTGGTGATGGTGAGAACAATCCACCCATTTGTTGTCAATTCAGTGACTCCCACCTCGCCAGCTCTGCAATAGCTACTCCATAGTCAGTTGCCATGAGAAGCCCAAGTCTCATGCCCCAGGGTTCTTGGATGCTGCTGCTATCATCTCAATATGCCATCATTGACAGGGTTGCATGCAGTCCATCACATGTCACAACCTTGCAGCTCGTAGGTAGCCTCAATGATCTCCCCAGTACGGAGTAACAAAATAACAAAAACAAGCTCAAGTACAGGCTCCAGATTTCTTCCTATCGATCCTCTAGCTACCTCTTTTTGCAGGGCTCCATCCAGATACTAGCCTGCATAAATACCATAGTTAGGACAATATTCTCTAATACGCTCATTTACAGAGTATGCGGCTCGGTCCTTGCCCACCCCCAACAAGTTACCAATTCTCTGTTCAGATACAAGTATTTTCGGTGGACCCCCGGCATGGGCCTTATTCTGCTCTCTGCCCGCTCCGGCTGCCGGGATCACTGGTTATAACTATGGCCTACGGGATCAATTCGAGCGGTATTCTATGCTGGCAAAACAAGGTGGGCCACCGAACTACCTTGCCATTGTTTCCCGTGGCAAGTAACTAAAGTGAAACGGTGAAGCGGTACGCGTTCAAGAGGGTAGATGGAGTGCTGGGCTCAATGTACCGTACGGCAGGCCTCGATATGCCTTTCCCGACAATGAGTACTGCCAAATGATAGACCAGTTTCCTTCCAGTCATGCAGTTCACTTTCCTGCATTCGCATTTTTGTGCCAATGGATCCGTTCCGGCCTCCAAAAGTGAGGATCTGCCTATGAGGTTGGGTAGTCAATCAATTTGTCCGTTTCGTAACCCTACAAACCATTCCCGAGAAAAATAGGACTCCACCATCGCACTATGTCAATACGGTCTCCCTCGACTTCTTGTATGCCCTCGACCATAGCCCCTACCACCACCTTCTGGAAGGCGTTCTCCTCGTCTCCATTCACCACTGGGAAAACCTGCTGGTCCACCACCCCGTCCCATCCCAGCCCCCTGGTGTCTCGATCTCCCAAACCCGTTTTCCCTCGCAGGTGGAAATGCACGCATACTCCCCCCAATGGCTGAGCTCCCGGTCAATAGCGCCCTTGATGAAATTGGCGGCGCGACAGATCCATCCGGGAGCGGAGGTAAGATAGCGCATTCAACGTAGTCGCCGATGATGAAGCGCACATCTTGAAGTGTCCGATCCGCATCTTCGCCCTGCAGCTTGATATTGGTTTCCATTGCCGCCGACGAGGGGCCATCCTCTTTTACTGCCATGTCCACCTTCGGGCCTATAATCACACTTCCAATATCTTTACTAAGAAATCTTCCCCTCACATCGTCGGCACCCGGCGCGCCGGGCCCACCAAAACCACCCATCTGGCCCTTCGTGTCGGGATAAACGAGTCGAAAGGTAAGCCGCGTTCCAACGGCAGGATCTGGCAGCAGCGTCGGGAGGCATGATGTGAGGAGATGCGCCAGTTCGCGCAAGGAGCAAGAGTACCAAGTGTAGATCTGGAGGTGCGGAGGAAGTGGGTTCGCGGGTGCAGGCGCGCCGCTATTGCCAAACGATGAAGGGACGGGGTAATCGGAGAGATGATGGAAGGAATTTTGGCGGTAGAATAGTTTCAAATGGAAGGGCGTGGTGGTTTGACGATCAACCGTGGGCGCGTTGGGCTCCGCGCTGGACGCCATGACGCCCTTGGGAAGGACTGAGCAACTATCGAGTCAAATGCCGTGCGTGTAGCTAACAAGGAGACAACAAGGATCGTCATCAAAATCTGTCCATCTTCAAAGGCGGCTTGTTGGGGCTATCAGGAAGCAGCTTTGGACTGTTATGATGGGGAAGGGAGCAGTACCAAATTTTGGAGGCGTCGAGGCGCCGCTCTGAGCTAACTAGCGACTAGTAACGCCAGAGAACAAGGACCAACCCGTCCAAACAGCTGTTGTCAGTCTTGATATGATCAAGACCTCGTGGTATGGAGGGTATCTTCAGCTTGAAATCAATTAACTATTATATGTAACTACTCCGTAAGAGCAGAGTAACCACAAGTTCTATACTACGGTTGGATTTGGACTATTCAGAGTCCGTACAAGTGGACAAGTCCCTCTAATATCACAGTGGTTGCATGGGTACAGGCAATATTTTGCTTCAGAGAACCACACCTATTTCAACCATGGAAACAAAATGTTCCACCAGCTTCTACCTCCTAGCCTCGTAAAACTAGGAAACCTGGGTGACTGGGCAGCAAGGGTGTTCTCGTAGTCGCCCTCCCGCCTATTGTTCTTGTGATCATTATGGCCATCAAGCCCGTTCATGATGTTGTCAGGCCGAGATTTGTGTCTTGGGTCCCTATTTTGGGAAGATATCGGAGCCTGTTTGCGGTAAATAGCACGAGATACGAGCTTTCCAGCCACATACACGCATGCCCCGTACGCGAAACGAATCAGGGAATCACCAGTTAGACTCCCAATAATGAAGATATCCTTGGCAATTTCCAGGTCCGTCAGAGCGGCTCCACGCAGGGTTGACGCAGATATCAAACCCGTATCAATGGCTTCTTGCCCTGTATGGCCGACAATTTCCCGTCTGATGGCGTTGGAGAGGTATTCCAATGAACCTTGTCGGCCTACTGCGTAGGCCAACCCGGATATTTCACGCCGAACAACTGTACCGTCTTCTAGCTGCAATGTGGCAAACGCCCCCTCATCGTTGACTTCCGCGTCGACGACACACGCGTTGGGTAGGCCTTCGTATATAGCGGACCACTCCCGGCTTTTTAAAAATGGAGTCAACGTAGCGGGGCGAAACCACGGTCGCGGACGATGATCAGTGGATCGCTCTGCAACGGCAGAGGCACTTCTCTTCATGAGTCGATATATGCCAGCATACTCCGGATATGCTTGTTGGTGGCAGCCTTTTAGCGGCGAAGGCCGACTATTATCCCATTTGAAAACATGAATAATCTTTTCGTCGCTAGGGGCCGAAATGATAATATCCGCAGCGGAGAAACCCGATCCAATCACCAAAAGGGGGGCCCCGACAGCAGTTGGCTTAGGTTTCGCAATCGATGTTTTCAGCAAGGGGCGGAGGAGTGGCCCAGCAGGTTTGGGTTGTGTGAATATGCCTGATGCCAGGACGAGATATCTGCATTTGAGGTTGTGTGATGCGATATAAAACCCGCCAGGTACGCGGGTTACATTCCCAACAGTCTCCGCTGATTTTATGCTGTCGGATATCCCGACTGCCGCCGGGTACGCAGCAAAATAGTCAGCGATCTCTCTTCTTGATGGTCTCGTGAACGCGGGAAGTGCAGACCCGAAATGTTCACGATGATATTCCCCGAAGCTGTATCCTGGTAAAGACAGCATCCCGGCGTAGCTGAGCGACTGGATATCCCAGTTTGTCCACTTGGGACATTCGGTCCACTGGCCCCCCGGGTACGGGGCGTCACCGAGGACCAGATGAGAGACGGCCGTTTCGGGCATATGACGCCAGCGAATGCAGGTATTCATTTCCGCATCTTCCGTGTCTGCATTGGGACGTACGAGGGAGTCCAGAAGGGAATTGACTGGGAGGGCTTGAGTCGAATACGGAAAGCGGGAGGCCTCGAAGTGATCGGTGAGCAAGTCAATGTCCAGGTCCAGGAGTTGTGGCGCATCCTTCAGCTTCTCATGAAGGATTGGGTCCGGATGAGGTGTGTGGGGGTTATAAAACGGAATGTTGCCATGGAGGATGTACGACAGCAGAAGCGCTGAAGGCCCGTTACCTGGCAGCCGCACAGAACGAGTCAGCCGTGACCGGATTCAAAGTGCGTCAACTCACCAACAATGACCACGTCCACGGACGGCGTGTCAGGTGTGGTCGCAGCCATTGATTCCTGTTCCCGGCTTGGCTCACATATTCTAGAGAAAAGAGCCTGGGGTGGGAAGAAGGGGAATGCAATCTCTTGGGCAAGACAAAATCTCAAGAGGAACCGGATTGCTGGCAGCAGGGCGAGCAGCCGCCATACCATCAGGGAGGGAAAATCGGAGGAACAGTGGACGAAAAGATGGACGACGGGCGAGGTCTGGGGCATGTGGGGTTCGCCGCCATCCTCTTTTCGAAGTGGGAGGGCCGACAGCTCAGGGACGGGACGGCCAGCGCAGGACAGTGAGAGGGAGGGATGCTGCCTGTATCTAGTTATCGCTATGGGGTTTCAGCTGCGCACATCTCCCGACGCCTCTGGTTCTCTTGCTGCCACTCGGTCAACCAGCGACGGCGACGTGATAACCAGCTTTGGGCTGCTGACAAATTGACTTGTTCGTAAGTAACAACGGATTAGTTATGCTGACTAAGCGTGTTCGCTGTGTGTTTCTGCTGCCGCCGTCCAGCTGCTTTCCTCCAAGCGACAGCATGAAAGCCGCAGGCCAACCGAAGATTCACTGCCACGGCTGGCCCCTAAGCTGCACCAATTAACCATTAGCGTGACCGGTGCTGCCTTTCGACTGTCCTGCGCCGTGCGGATATGCGGTTGCAAGCACCGTTGCCATGACCCCTTCGCCAGACCAACAAGAATGTACCATCTTGCAAAATCTCTCTATTTCTATGCGACGAGTAAAGAAGGTATCTGCTTCCTGCCGACTGGGGCCCCTCTCCCTTCAGCAATGATCTAACGGAAGCTAGAATACTCCGTTCTCCTCCTCGGGCTGGACAACGCGGGAAAGACCACTCTGCTCAACCAAATAAAGGCCATTTACCTCCCGACAGCCACCTCCGACGATGAGACGCGCAAATCAGACGTGGGGCGAACGGTGCCAACCGTTGGCCAAAATGTGGCCACGATCCCCTTGCCGGACATGTACCTGAAAATCTGGGACGTTGGCGGCCAGATTTCCATGCGCGGCCTCTGGCAAAGCTACTATTCCAGCTGCCATGCCATCATTTTTGTTGTTGATAGCGCAGACGTGGGGGATGACGCCGATGTTTCACGGCTAGGATCATCAAACTACACGCCGTCGCTGGAACATTCCACCCAAGCGTCCGACGGCCCGCTGAAACCCATTGATCCCTCGAGCGATTTTGGTCGACTAGATGAGTGTCGACAGGTCCTCGAGTCAGTCCTTCAGCACTCCGACGCCGCGGGTGTCCCCGTCTTGATTTTGGCAAACAAGCAGGATCGAGAGGATTGTGTCGAAGTTGTCCGGATCAAAGAAGGTTTCGTGCGCAAGGTGTTCGAGGGCGAAGAAGGTGGCGGTGTGCGAGATAGCAGAGTCCTGCCTGTTAGCGCACTGATTGGGGCCGGCGTACGGGAAGCAGTGGAATGGGTCCGGAGCCGCGTCAAATGGAACAAGGACTCACGGCCTCCTATCATGCGATAGCATCTCTAGTCCTTGCTCCCGGTTAATGTCGGTCCTGCCTGCGAGACGGTTTAATTCTATTTTGATATCCTTTATGCTACAGGATCTTGGTCTAATTGAAAATCTTTCAACAGCCCGTACTTCCCTTGCCTCTACTTCTTTCGTATTGCCTTCTAAGACCAAATGCAGATGGAGCAATTCCCTGTGGTCCTAATTTTCAGAAAGACCTTGTCCGCTGATCTTAAATGCCGCTTTAAAATCATCACTAATTAGTCGCAAATTCCGTCAAGTTAATTGGGGGTGATTAGTCGCTATTTTTGCGTAGAAAAGAGCATTATGATCATCGCAGTGCTTGTCCATGTTTGGAGTAACAAAAATGGCAAACAATGTCCATGCACTTGTGGAACGTCCTGGGCCACAGTGGCCCAGAAAGTAGACATCATTCGGATGTTGTAGCTGGTGTAGTTAGAGCAGCGTCCAGCTTGGGATGACGGCGGCAGTGCTGGTACTGCGCAAATATTCTTTCGAGTTTCGAATGGGCCAACACCACTTTCGCTCCGTTTAGTCCCCGGCACCATGCTAAGACTTGTGAGGGTAGGAAAGCCTCTGTTTCCACTTGGCTGGTTCAAGTTTCAAATGTATTGCTGTGGCCCTGTGCTCGTCGGATCCAAGCTCTCTAGGACTTCCCAAGCATTTGAGTCCATAAACTTGCCGCTTCTGCCCCCCTCCACTCCATATGCACAGGGTCTTCTCTCCCAAGGGACTATCGCATATGGCAGACAGCGGGGTTCCAGTGGTATTGCTACAAAGCGCAGAACGTTGGGGCAATCCATGGATATATAAACCACAACGCCAAAGCATTGCAAAAGTCCTAAGATTTCCCTCGATCACGATGGATTTGTAGTCGGAGACTTGTCCCGCTAGACAGGAGTCGCTCATCCCGGTGCTGTCGGTCATTCTCGTATGTCGGCTTCTTTGGCCAATCTCGAGCAATGTCAATGTTGTTCCGCGGCCTCCAAAACTCAAGAAACACGTAAAGCAAGAAATCTATAACAACACAAAGACAAAACAGTTTCCCGGCCCAGATCCCACAGCCGTAGTACCTCTTCAGGCGATCGATAAGCGCAAAACTATGTTCTCTGCCCCGAGCTCCAGTCCAACTTTCCCCGGGAAGGTAGCCGTAAAACTCTTCTTCGCTGATTGCACCACATATTCCGTTGTAGACACGTTCGGTACGCCGAGCCACGTCCGTCCACGAATACATCGTCCGGACCTGGTCGTGGAACCGATCGGTGCGAACCCTATTCGAGCGCAAGGCCGCTATCGCCTTCCCGGTTGCTTGAACAAGGTCATCCTCCTCGGGTTTAGCAAAAGTGGTCATGTGTTGTGGCAGGACCTCTGGGATTCCTCCAACTCGTGTGCAAACCACGTATAGGCCGCAACTAGCGGCTTCAACAATTACGGTTCCAAACGCTTCCGTCAAGCTTGGATGAAGATATATGTGGCCCCGGACCATGACATCTCGGACCTCCTCATGACGAATCGGACCTAGCAATTCCACCTTATCCTGGAGCACATTGCGTTCCAGCATCTGCTCAAGGTCAATGGCCTTTGGGCCGCTTCCTGCGATGATAAATCGAACATTGGGGTGGGCGGCAAGGATTCTAGGGATCGCCGCGATCAAAAGGTCAGTCCCTTTGTTGTAAAAAAGCCGCGAGACGACGACGATTGTTATTGTGTCATCGGGGCCTAGGAGTCGCGGCGCGGACTTGAGAGGCTGATTCGCTTTGTTGTCCCAGCGTTCGAGGTAATGAAGTGGGCGGAAGTTTTCAGGGACCAACGCATTCGGGACAACCGATACCATCAATGGATCCAACGAGGCTCTGAGTACTGTGTTCTCCTTGCTAAAGACCCGGTTAGTACCCTAGACTGAACAAAGTTCTTCCTGGCTCACCAAGTATGGCTAACGCATATTACATGGTCTACATCGCTCAAAGTGAACTTCAAAAGTTTATTCGTAAGAATCGACCCTGCGTCCGCAAATCCGAAGAGTGAATGGTCCGTGAAAACAGTCCGCAGCCCCATCGTCCTAGCATGTAAGATTGCCTCGTGGCAGAAGCTGCTCAGACTCTGGTGGGCATGAACTATCTCTATCCGCTCGCGGATGACGATATTGCGAAACATGGGAGAGAAGGAAAACACGGTGGGCATGGTGGATTCGCGGTATATTACGAAAAATGGAACATGGTAGACCTTCAGCCCGTTGGTCAAATAGCGCACCCCGGTCCGACCTTTGTAAGCGTGGGTGACGATGATGACTTTATGACCTCGATCAATCAATTTCTGACGACTTGGTAAGCTGGGAGCTCCGAACGCTGCGTCACTGGCTCGGCTTCCGGCTCACCGTCGAGAGTTGATATATATGACTTTCCACCCCCCCTACACCAAGGTGTTAGCAGAAGCGCGCTGAGCGACCAAGCGAGGTTTGTATCATACCCGGCTGGGGGAAGAAAAAGTCACTTATCATGCTAGAGGCCTGTCAGCCGCCTTGTGCGAACCAAGGCATCTTCAAAGATGTATTTCACTCACGCAATATTGTACGGCATTTTGGCCGCTGGTCCTCGCTAGTCGAGCGCATAACCTGAACATAGGCAGAGACAGGGATTATGTGCCGGTTCAATGTAGATTCATGGCAGGCCAGGTTGACGGGAGAGCAACGGAGCAAGAGGAAGGAATTGAGTGAGGTGACGAGTAGTTAACCTGGTGAGTTGACTAGTTACGGAGTACGGCGCAGGAAGATCAAAGCGGTGAGCTTTCTGCCAGCCCAGAGATTTCAACCGCAAGATCAAACAGAACCGTCGATATCGACCTTGCAACCTCAGTCCCTGCCGATCCGGCCGGCCACGCCTTTTGCAAACATGTCGGCTCCCTTTTACTCCCGCTACATACCTCCCAGCTCGCTCTCTTCTACGCCAGTCACGTCCCCGAAGCGGAAAAAAGCAGCTCAGGATGCACCAGCGTGGCCCGCAGCCGAGACGACACACGCACGGACTAAGGCGACCAAGGACGACTCCATTGCAAGTCGTCCAACCAGTTCGACCAGCCGTTCGGATCAGAATCCCGTTCCTGAAAAGAAGACGAGTAAGAGTACCGGCAAGATTCGCGGCATACAAAGTCCAAACTCGCCGCCAGCGGGACCCAGGCTCAATGAACTTCCTGAGAACTCGAAGCAAGATTCGGTCGGCCAGGATGACAAAACAAACCAGGGAGTATGCAAATCTCGTCCGGCAGATGAAAGCTCTTCGCCTTTGATAAGTTCTGGAAGCCGCCCTTCCCCTCAGCATACGGAGCCGATCTCACAGCACCTCAAGCGGAAGCGCAAGCCTGCCGACGAGCCAGATACCGGAGATTCAGCTCTGCCTACGAAACACGCCAAAATTATATCTAAATACGAAAAATACACCGCGAAAGCCCCAATTGCCGCCGATGCTAGAAGCCCCGATGCCAGCGAAAGGCCGATCGGATCACACGAGGAGACTCCTGTGTACGGTCTCTCGCCTTTACCCCAGCCGGCTCCTGCACCCGAATCGTCTCGATCGCCTTCCTACGCTACACTTCCAGAATGGCTAGCCCATCCGCTTATCGTCTCTTCCGATGCTGGCCGACCCTTTACCGACCTTGGCCTTCACTCCAAGCAAATATCTGCCCTCGCCAGCCAAGGATATTCCCAAGCAATGCCGGTTCAATCGGCGGTTATTCCACTCGCTTTGAACGGAAAACATGATGGAGATATATGTATTTCCGCCGCCACCGGATCAGGGAAAACTCTTTCCTACGTCTTGCCGCTCATTTCAACCATTGAACCTTTTCCGGTCGGCCAATTACGCGCTTTAATAGTCGTCCCAACCCGTGAACTTGTAAAGCAGGTGCGCAAAACCTGTGATCTTTTCGTTCCTGGCACTGGCCTCCGAATTGGGACTGCCGTAGGATCTACTGCTTTAAGATCTGAACAGTCCCTCCTGACGGACCTCGATCAGGCTTACGATCCGCGTTTCCTGGAAAATAACTCCAATATTTTCACAAGTAACAGCGACTGGGCAAATTTTAATCTTCAGGATTACATCTCTGAATCAAAGGAGCTCCACGATGCTCTCCCCAATCATCTCTCTACACCTTTCGCCAATGTTGATATCCTTGTATGTACTCCGGGACGGCTAGTAGATCATATTCGATCCACAAAGGGATTTGTTTTAAAATATCTACAGTGGGTAGTTATTGATGAGGCCGACAGGTTACTAAACGAAAGTTTTCAGGAGTGGGCAAGCACTGTTATCCCGGCCATCGAATCCAAATCCAGTTACACCACAAGCATTCCTCTGAATGCTGAGGGTTCCTCTGTTGGACACCGCTCCCCTCGAAAAATAATATTGAGCGCCACTATGACAAAAGATGTTAGCAAGCTGAATTCGCTACGCTTGCGCAACCCCAAGTTTCTGGAGGTCCACGCTACAAGTAACGAAAAAATATCGTCACAAGGGACAATAGGAAACACGCAGTCAGAATGCTACCAGCTCCCTACAACATTAAACGAGATAATTGTGCCTGTTGGAGACGGCTCAGATAAGCCTCTCGTTCTGCTCGAATTGATGATTTCTTTTCTGAATTGTGCGACCTCAACATCAACTCCGGTTCCGACCAAGCCTGCCAAGTACCACAGATCATCTTCAGAATCCAGCGATTCATTCGACAACGACCTTTCTTGCACATCGCCCATGGGACGAGAGCTCAATTCCCACCACAATGTGACATGCAATTCCAAACCGACAACAATGTGGCCTTCTGCATTAATATTTACCAAGTCATCGGAGAATGCAGGCCGGTTAGGCCGTCTTTTGACGCTCGTTAACCCAGATCTTGCCGACAAAATTGGAGTTTTAGTTAAATCTAACAAATCAAACGCAGCCCGAAAGACCCTAGCCGCATACCAGCAAGGGAAAGTTCGGATCATCATTGCTACCGATCGAGCTTCCAGGGGGCTTGATCTTCCATTCTTAGAACATGTCATTAGTTATGATATTCCTTTAAGTGCAACTAGTTATATTCACCGTGTCGGGCGAACGGCTCGCGCTGGACAGCAAGGGACGGCATGGTCCCTTGTCACCCACAATGAAGGGCGATGGTTCTCAAATGAGATCATCAAGGGCATATCCGATACTGCTCACCGGTCAATCAAAAGAACTGTTATCAAACCCTCGACCGATTCCGCCTTGCAGAACGGATATGCATCCGCACTCAAGAAGCTTGAGGAAGAAGTTCTTGCAAGTGGTCAGAAAGTAGAAGCAGTTCTCAACACATAACCTTCCTGCCAGCTACCTCATACATGTCAAGTGGCAATTTAACTCTTCAGCTGATTGTGAACATAGTCCAAGCTCAGATCTAGAATGAATTCAGAGTATGTCATGTTGAGGATTTGGTATAAAGATTCAACTCATGGACATTCCATAAATAAAAAAACTTATTTCAGGGGGCTTGATGATTTCCAAATTCATGTTTCTAACTACCTCACACTGCAACCTTATGCTAACTCTCCAAGATCATCTCCTTGTCTTGTAGTTAATTATACAGATAGAAGTCTAAACCCAAGCTTTCCTATTTTTATCTGGCATCTCTCACACATTGATGTAACCAGACCCCCAGCCCATAGTTTATCTTGGTATCAGGCAATGATTATAACTACAGTCACAAGAGATCTTATTCCCTGTCTGGTTATTGACCTAGCGATACCCGATAGCAACCTTGGAGACAGGAGTTATAGAAACCAGCCAGCTTCATGAGTATGAAGACACAGCAATTTAGCATCAAATTGATTTAAGTGGCATTCACTTTCAAAAGGACAGAAAAAACAAATATGAGAGTATGTAGATGAAGTAATCATTAATGGGCTTCTTGGGCGTTTAAAAGGCAGGGCATAATACGGAAATGTGCCTTGAAGTTGGCTACTTGGTGTATTCTGTATGCATTAATAAAAAGAACCATACAACACATATTCTGACCATTAAAACCCATTGAGGTATTACTACATCAGAAACATAAAGGCGCTTGAACTGACGAATTGGTTTCAAGGAATATTAGTAGACCACAGAACAAATCATTATATATTACTAAACCTAGAGCAACCTCATAAATAAAGCCAATCCCGCCGCATTCGCTAAAACGGATACCCATGGCAGGGGCCTAACGGCCATAGCAGCCCCTGGGAATTGCTCAGGTGGCATGGAGCTTGGCCCTGGAAGCCCTCCACTGGGTTGGCTCGAGCTTGACATTGGTGGGGATGGCTGCGACGGTTGCATCGAAGGAGCTGGTTGTTCAGACTCCGAAGGCTGCACAGATATAGTACTTTCGGTGGTTGTTGTAGGGGGTGAATCTGTTACGGAAGAGGTACCAGAAGGCGGAGGTGTGTTAGAAGGAGCGGCGGTAATGGAATCAGAGGAAGAGGCAGAGGTAGAGGTAGAGGTAGAGGTAGAGGTAGAGGTAGAGGTAGAGGTAGAGGTAGAGGCAGAGGTAGAAGACGCCCCAGGTCGCCTGAAAAGTTGTTGTTGGAGGGAGTT
>NW_003052500.1:7856630-7869175 GCF_000003515.1 Uncinocarpus reesii 1704 | reverse complement strand
GAAATCGGGGCGGATATGTCAAATGTACCCTGCCCAGGTGATGATAACGATCAATACAAGCTTGGCATGCTCCAAGAAATTTAGGAATATTGAGCCGCTTTCACATAGCTCGGGCGACAGGTTTTTCCTTTCACCTTCCAATGCACAATTATTGCAATCTTCGTAGCAGACCGCGGGTACAGGCTCGTTAGATTGCCGTTTGCGTAAATCTAGTGAGTCGCTCGAATTCGCATGTACAAAAATGTCAAAATCGAGACCAAACTTCCGGGGATCAAGGTTGTAATATCCGGGGGAAATGATAAATTTTTCGACCCTATCCCCGACCACCGGTGGGCCCCAGAATTGCGGGGGGTGTAGTGGAGGGATCGCCTTGCATTCATCCAGACTGCAGAAAAAATTCAGACTTGGGGGGCCGACTTCAAAATTACAATCGCCGTCCTCGGGGGTACGATTTGGTCTGCAAAGCGAGCCTGGGGGGCAACCCCATAAGTAATTCGATGGAAGTGGCTGGCGTGGTGTGAAGGTTGGGTTCACGGTGCGCGATGGGCAGACTGAAATCTGCGTCACGGTTCTTGTGACTGTTCGGTCGGTTCCAGTAAGGGTTCTCGTTGCAGGAACAGTTTGAATAATTGTGGTCACTTTACCCGGTATGGTGGTGGTTTCCGTCACCGTGCTGGCGGGCAAGGTTGTTGTGATGGTTATGGTCTCGGCTGGGAGCGTGGTTACGCTACCGGGAAGCGTTATTGTACTAGCAGGAAGCGTAGTAGTAACTACGCTTGTGACTGGAGGCAAGGTAATTATGATTGTTGTAGTAACCGGAGGTAGAGTGGTGACAATAGTTTCAGGTGGAAGTGTCACTGTTTCTTCGTCTATAATTGTTGTCGGTGGAAGCGTCACTGTTTCCTCGTCTATAATTGTTGTTGGTGGAAGTGTCACTGTTTCTTCATCAGTTACAGTGACAGTCGTAAACTCTGTTTCCTCAATTACTGTCGTCCTGATGTCTGTAGAAACCACCGTTGTAATGACCGTCGTGGTATATGGCACCGTGATCGTTTCCGTTACCCGGACTGTGATAGTCGTAGGTGGGCCTGGCACGGTGATTGTTTCTGTCACAGTTTCAGTGACGGTTTTAGGGTCTTCAGGCCACTTTGTGGGCCAGTCGGTAGGCCACGGCCATTTCGTAGGATACGGCCATTTGGTAGGATGCGGCCACTTGGTGGGCCACGAGACTTTTGAGATTGTGGGCAAGGTAAAAGTCCGTGTGATCAGAATTGTCGATGTATAGCATCCCGAATGTAGACAGTAAGCGTTGAGCTGCACAAGGTTAGGAACTCCAATCTTGCAAGCCACTAGCTATGGCATGGTGTTGCGCAACTCACCGCGGCGTTGTCACCATCCCCAAGAACGTCTGCTGGTACTCCAGCTGGACTTGTGGCAGCTGTGGGAACCGGAGAAGAAGGACCGTAGCCAATGTCATTGGTATGAACGCCACTTTCACCATAAACTTGAGGGTAAAGCGATGCGCCCAAGACGAGAATTGAATGAAACAACTTCATGGTACCAATTGGTCTCCGCCGGGACAAGCTGTAAGGTTTGGACAGTCACAGCCAACAGATGGGGTGCCTCTGTAATGGCTGCGACCGTTGTGAAGTAGGTAGCGGAAGAAGAGAAGTGGAAAGCACAGGCAGAGGAGTGCAGCAAAAGGGGGAAAGTAGAAGATTAATCTGGAATGTCCTCTCAGCCAAGGGAGATGCGCAAAAACAGCTAGTGAACGCAGGGCTGGGATAATCATGAAAACATCCGCGTTGGGTTGCCAGGTACAACAAACCTGGGTGAAGACTCGCAGGTCCCTGGAACGCCACTCGAACAAACACTTGAATAAGAAGGGCCAGCAACCGGGGTATTAAAAAGCGACGTAACTCTGGGGGATCACACAATGTCCAAGGTGCGAAGCCAGGGCTCCTCACCGTCATAATAATGAGTCGGCCCGCCGAGCTTCATCACTTAGACGGAAAGCAGGCAGTACGTTTGGGGGGAACTCGTTGACATCCTTCAGCCTCAATTGATAACCACGAACACGAAGAGAGTGCTCCCCATGATGGGCTCGCTGGTTCGCCGCTTTATGACCATTGGGAGGCTTAATACGAAGGAATTGAGGGGCATATCAACAACAAAGAACGCTAACCTAGGGTCCCCTGTTAGCCGGGCTTTTTGTCCATCAACTGCGAGGCGCCAGTGCAGAAGCGGCTGCTTCGTTCCAGTATGTGTCCGAGTGGGATGAAAATATAACTATAGCACTGGCCATGACCTAAAGCTGAGCCTTGACTGCAGTCAGATCGTCGCCACAGGGTGGTCAGATCTCCATGAGGAAGTTCTTTCCAGGCCAGTTGGCGGTAGAGCCAGAGTGCTGAGGTGCGACCGGGCAACAAGAACCGGGGTGCAACACGGGTGGATACACGGTCATCCCATCAGCGGTGCTCAGAAATGGGAATCCCGTTGGCTTGGAACAAGGTCCGCAAGCGGAGAGTGGCCGTCTTCTGCAGCAGACGAGAGACAAGAGACGCAAGAGTTGACGATGCGAGATGGCAGGACGTTGACAAGATGTCGAGGCGGTGATGAGTCAGCAGGCACTTCACTTCTTCTCTTCTTTCTCTCTCTCTCTCTTCACATTGAACAGGCTGGCCATATCTCACATGCGCACAAAGAACTCCAACAAGGCCGTGCTTCTGCTTTGTCTGAAATCTCCCATGGTTGTTCCTCGTCTCTCCTCAGCTCGTGTCCCGTTCCCCGCAGGATCGGCCTGTCTGCAGACTGCCAGCCATTGTCTCGGCATGCTCGACGTGCCCCTCTCGGAAGAGACAAGAACCATGCAAATTGCTAATCGGATCCCTGTCTCATGGGAGTCTTCTGGCACTGTCTCTCAGGAACGAGGTGCGAGTCAAATGTAACACTGCCATTGATCGAAAATCAATTCTCGTGGCAGCTCTTGTCAGTGATGAATCAGGGTGCCATTTCAAACCTCGTCTGCTTTGTTTCTCCAAGCAGCCGGATGCGACGCCCGCCCTTTCTCGTCATTCGTCCCTCCCCGGGATCCTCCGGGCTTGAGTTCCCCACGTCTGCAAGTCAGTGACATGGGGGTTGTGGGCCGGGATCACGCAAGGGTGATTCTGGCTGCCATCGCTGCTGCAACGAGCCGCCGCTGAGGAAATCTTCGGCCGCGAACCCCAAAAGCAGCGAATCAGATGCGATGATGGCTGGAAATTTGCGGTTGTCGTGCAAAACACATGTTTGGAGTCCTTCCTCCGAACGCCTTGGTTTGCGCCCACGTTCCTGACTGCCAGTGACTTTCATCCTGGGACTTGCCGGCAGCTTACAAGCCAGTTCTGTGTCAATGGAACATTCAGGGCAGAGACAATCAATGACTCGTTGAATCTCCCACAGTTAGCCCTGTGAATGGCCCAGCACTTCGGATGCTACGAAAGGTGGGGTTTGATATCTTCTCTCAAAGTTCTTTCCAGGAACCGAAAAATTCCTGCTAAGACTCAGAGGGTACACGGAGGAGAGCAGCACCGTTCATGAGCGCGCGCAGGCACTTGAATCATGACGACTAGAAAGAATAATTGCACCCCCCGTCCGCCCCTCTTCGCTCAAGAGTAAGTCTCCGGCCGTTTTGGTGAGTCTTCACTCCTCATCATACTTGATTTCCACCTTGACACGATTGCTGCAAGCTTACTACGTACAGCCCTCGTAAATTATTTCGACGTCAACGACGGTCGCAGTCATGGGCTTCAGTGGCAGACATCAGTCGCGGCTGGCTTTCCGCGGGGCACATTGATTTGACAATTCTTGACTAGCGTTCCCGTCGATGATCCTTGTCGATTCTCGATAACTATGCGAGGCAGACAACCTTTGTGAACTTCTATTAATAATACTCTTATGATGACAATGACCCTCGCAGCGGATAGGTGAAAGAAACTCAATAATCGCGCGCATTTCTGGCGAATCTCCCGGAATCCTCCCCACCGACAAACAGCTGCTCAAAACCACGCGCCACACCAGATTCTCGAATCCTGGTCGGACTAAATGTAACTTGCCGTTTAAGGCCTTCCTTGATTCAGCCGTGGGCTGTATTATTGGCAACTTCCCCTCCGATCGCCCACCTTCGAGGCCCTTGGCGTCGTCCGTCCAACCAGAACACGATGTGTCGCCGACTTCTTTCCATCCTTGCGGAGCATGGGTCTAGCTAGGAGGGCCTGTTGGTTTCTTCACCGGAAATGGATGACTGTCACCGCCGATGGCGAGTGAACGACCTTGTGGCGGCTGCGCCGAGCGATCCCACACTTTTCATCACTACTCGGCTGCTGAGTCTTGACTCAATCTTTTCGACACGGCGCCTGGATGAACTGCTTCACTCCGCTTCGCTTGTCGAATTGCCGCGCCCAATAACTTCAACCTAGTTGTGCCATCAACAGTATACTTTTTGCGTGTATTCTGGTTAGTAACTTTTGTTTTAGTTGGTGATAGCATACAGTTTCTGCACCGTATTATTTGGCTGCATTGCTACTTGACCCGTTTTGCTGGTTTGCATCATAGGCCAACTGCTTGCTCAATAGCTACAGTCGTTCCAGAGGGAATCAAAGCTCTGGCTAAACACTTCTTTTAATATCTCGTTGTTTGATGTCAAGACTTCGAACAGCCTACATCGTGTTTGGATTGTTGCTCTTCAAACGATCTCGACGAGTTCGTTTGGTCTGTAGTTCAGAATGATATCCATCAGGCAGTATTGACGGCGATCATAGTTCCTCGGTGGCATGAACGAAGCCTAGACACCCGTTTCGAATCTCATTCTTCTCGTTATTCAGCAGTGCATGGCAAACTCACCTGCGATGGCGCGTCTTTCCATCGGCTTTTTGAGCGTTGCCTTACTCTCTGCAGAACTGGTATCGTCGCAGGCCTTCCAAGGTCAGAGGAACATTTCTATATGTAACTGGAGCAAACTTCGAGGTGTGTCATGCCCTTCCTACCCCCACTGACTAGTGTACTGAGCCTTTACGTAGCGGGCGTCATTCGAGACACGATATATTTGGATGGAGGTGAGCTCTGGTGGAGGAGGTATGTATTTTCCAGCTGCTCATCAGAATCTTCATGCAATCACTGACATGCCCGTTGATAGGGGGCTCACAGATGGCACCTATGATGGGGTCGACAAAGATGGTATCTCCTTCTAGAAATTCATTGGCAGTCAGCATCTAGCTGACGTCCGCCCAGCTTCAGTTGAAGGTCAAGTGTTTACACTTCCACTTTCTACTCCTTTTGACACGGCACACACCAATTTGACTGGCCTGTTCGGTCGCATGAACGCCATCAATGGTGCATCCGCCAGTCTTACTCCAAATTATGTCGACGGTGCCATGCTTGCCAATGATTATGAGTTCATTCTCTATGGGTACAGTCACAATAATTAAGCCGGCTGAGCTATTTCTGACGAACGTAGGGGCCTCCACCGCCAAACAGACAATCCTCCGCCTGAAGATCAGACTCTCTCGTATGAGCGGTACTACTCGGGACAAGCAGGCTCCCCGAATTGGAAAGAGGGATTTGTTCTAACCCACACCAACAACAACGTAACTCGATATATCACCCATGGTGCCGGCGTATCCGTTCCCAGTGAGAACAGAGGGTACTATTTCAGCGGGATGCGCGGAGAAAACTGGGGCCCAATCGCTATTGCGGGTCCCTTGGCCAACGATTCTGCGAATTCTCTTGTTTCAGTGGACATGAGCAAATGGAGGGATGAAGAGTGGGACAAGTCGACTTTACCTCCAGATATCATTCCGCGAGGCAAGGCAGAACTTGCCTGGGTCCCTGTCTCCGACAGTGGAGTGCTCATAGCTATTGGTGGCGTCCCATACCCTGAGGATGTTTTCAAGGGTGGCAGCCTAACTGCTAACCAAACTCGTGATAACGTACGTCTAGATCCCCTTTCGCTATTAGGCCCTTCTGCATGGATAATCTAATCGTGTTCTAGGAACGGCTGGGGGACAGTTTCATGAAGACTGTATCTATATATGACATTGCAAGCAAAAAATGGTGAATATTACTGCAACCCCTCCTTTGCTTTCCTGCTTCTTTTCCCTGTAAGCAAATCACTTACTCACTACCATAGGTTCACGCAAAATACTACTGGCATCGCTCCTCCCGGGCGTAGCGACTTCTGCTCAGTTGTAGCGTCTGCCAAAAACGGGAGCTCACACAACATCTACATTTATGGCGGCTACGGTGGTAGTGATCGAAGCGAGAAGGCATTCGACGATGTATATATTCTCTCTGTGCCGTCCTTTACCTGGATAAAGGCATCTCAGGGGCAGAGCGAGCACGGTAGACGCGGGCATAAATGCGTTAAAGTCTATCCTAACCAGATGTTTGTTCTTGGCGGAGAATTTCTAGGCAAGTCGATATGCTTAAACGGAGGTGTCATTCAAGTCTACAACTTGAACACTCTTAGCTTCCAAAACGTTTATGATCCTGAAACATGGGAAGAATACAAGGTCCCTTCGCTCGTGGTTGATGAGATAAGAAAGTGAGTGATGGTTTAACACTTGGTTCGTTGTATATTTGCCCTTTCTAACTGTAGTATAGTGCTGATGGCGGTGCCACGGTCAATGACGACCTACGTGCTATTTTCTCGCGAACTTATTCTAAACCCATTAAAACGTATTACCCCTACAGAGCCACAGAGACTCCTTCGGAGCCAGAGCCATCTGGTGGAGGTGGCCTCCCAAACTGGGTTGGCCCGGTGCTGGGGGTGGTTCTTGGGCTCATCTTGATCACGGGCTTGGTCGTCGCTTGGCTTCTCTGGCGTAGACGCAAGGATAGACGGTACGCTCCTAGCGAGGGTGCTACGAGCGAAAAGCGGAGCCGGATTATGGGCTGGATCTATGGAACGTCGATGCCCGGCAAGAATATTGATGCAACTACCACAGCAACAACGACTGATCATGGCCCGCCGGAGAAACACATGTCAGCGGGTTATTCCGAGGTCGGAAACGAATCTGTCACAACGCCGCATTCGAGACCTACCATTGTATATTCGGACCTCAATGAGGCAGCGAGCTCACCAGTGCATGAACTTCAAGCTAGTTCACGCCCGGCGCTGGGTATGCAACCGCTCCACGCAGATTCTGCCGACCGATCTCGTAACGTATTTTCAGGCGCCACGATTGCGACGCCTTTGGAACTTCCCACCGAATATAACGAGTCCCCGATCTCTCCGCGCCCTCGATTCCCCAGCGATGCCGGAAGCTTCATTAGCCCCGTTTCCCCTGAACCAGGACCCGTTTCCCCACCAGCCAGCCCGCCTCCGCAGCTACTTTCCTCGCGGCCAACGCACAATCGGCATAATTCATCGCTATCGAGCATGGGCTTTCCCACCTCAATGAACAACGCGGCCACAGGCGAACATCACGACAACACTGACAGAGTGATCAATGAAGAGGAGAATTTACAACGAAACCATTTTGTTTCAGGCATCACAGAAGACTTTTCGTCTGACTCAGAATCAAACCATGGTGGCGAGCCGGAGGTCAAAACATGGTGACGGGGTGAAGATCCGACATTCTGGAGCCAGATCAGATCTACCCTTGCGGATATACTTTGGAATAACGTGTCGGTCTGGCATGTATTAATGTGGCACTTATTGCACCCCTTACTATCCCTGCTTTGCACAACTTGATGAGAGCATGTTCATGAGGTTTGGAAATAATTGATATTTTTGGTCCGGCGTTAATATGATACATAGCCAAGGTAACAATAATGAAGAAAACGGCATCTCCTGCATGTCTCAAGAGGCCTGCATGTTCATGATTTTTGGGATACTTGGTGGAAATAAGCAAAATCCGGCGGTGGTTTAACTTAATTCCTTGTTAACGCCGGTTGCAGTGCACATTCACGGAGATATGGAGATTATGGTGTATAACCAACTCAACAGGTGCAGGGCTCAACAGTCATAGACAAGAACAGTCGCTGAACCAACAGTGTCCATATGAAATGCAGGCCATCTGAATTTTTGCGGTGTTAACTTACATGACCAACCTGCTTCAAGGCCTTGGACAGTTACACAATATAACCTAAGAAAACTATAAAGGGCGATTCACTTCAGGAGTGTATGACTGCTGGTTAAAATCATTGAACACACAAAACGGACTTTCATTGAAGCAGCTGTCCCATTTATACCATATCTGCATATTCTGCTTCAATCATCATGCCTACTGTCGCTGGTAAGCCGGTTGGCCCTGTTGGTTTCGGGCTAATGGGTAAGTGCACCATTCTATGGCATCCTTCCGTACAGCTACCAAGTAATTCTCCAGGGTTCACATGGACACCAACCCCGACCCCATACGAGGAAGCATTTGAGGTTATGAAAAGCGCTCTTGGTGCGGGTGCCAATCTATGGAATGGCGGGGAGCTCTACGGCACGCCAGACGCAAACAGCCTTCATTTACTCAAGGCCTACTTCACCAAGTATCCCGAAGACGCTGATAAGGTCGTGCTCAGCATTAAAGGCTGCGTGGGCCCTAATGGGTGCGACTCGAGTCCTGCAGGTGTGAGGCGCAGTGTGGAAAACTGCGTGCGGATCTTGGATGGGACGAAGGGGATTGATATCTTTGAAGCAGCGAGGATCGACAAGAAAGTACCCATCGAAGAGACAATGCGCACATTCTGCGAGCTCAAGGATGAAGGAAAGATTGGCGGAATCGGATTAAGCGAAGTGAGCGCGGCGACTATCAGACGGGCTGCTGCCGTGGCTCCTATTGCAGCGGTCGAGGTTGAGTTGAGTCTATGGTGCACAGATCCCATGGAGAATGGGATTCTATCAGCATGCACAGAATTTGGAATTCCCCTTGTGGCATACTCTCCGCTTGGCCGGGGGTTCCTGACGGGCCAAATCAGGACCGCGGACGATCTTCCGGAAGGCGACATGCGTCGGCAATATCCGCGCTTCCAACCTGGTGCATTCGAAATCAACCTGCGCCTTGTGGACGCTTTGCGGCAAGTCAGCCAAAGGAAAAAGGTGGCATTGTCCCAAGTGGCGATTGCATGGGCGATTGCCCAGGCGAACGAATCCAAGGGGTCAAGTATTATCCCAATCCCAGGTTCACGGAGCAAGGGGCGCGCGGTTGAAAACTCGACTGTGATAGAGTTGAAGGAGGAGGAGCTACAAGAAATCCAGGCGATTCTGAGCAAGTTCAACGTGCAAGGAGAACGATACCCTAGTCATCTCATGCAACTGAGCGACGTGTGATCCCGCCAATACATCAAGTTTCGGAATGCCTACAATCGGGCACTGTTTTGAATCATTACCGGAGAAATATATATTTAAGCTGCATTCAATATATAAATTTTAAGCTTACATTCGTGCAAGTAGAGGGCCCTGCAAATCGTTTCCTTTCTGGCCAACGCGCGCCCACGCATTGTTATGTTTCCGGCTCAGAATCTTTTTCACTTCCTCAACTGCCACCTGCCTGGCTTCTGTCGCCGGGTTGTAACCCAAGCCAGATGACTGGGCGATCTCCTCATCAGGGCGTGCATCATTTTGCTTGCCGTCGGCGCGCTTGTAAACAGAAACAACCGCGGCGCCTCCAAGGCCTAGGTTATGCTGCAGGGCAACAGTCGTCTTCGGGGCAAGGCGGTTGTTTGCCCATCCGCGCAGTTGCCACACCATTTCAGTGCATTGCGCAAGTCCCGTGGCACCCAACGGATGTCCCTTGGAGATCAGCCCGCCAGACGGGTTAACCAACACCTTACCACCATGGGTGATATTCCCCTCGCGCACAAACTTTCCGGCCTTGCCGGGTTCACAGAGACCAAGGGCATCAATAGTAATAAGCTCATTCGCAGCAAAGCAATCGTGGAGCTCGCAAACCCCGACCTGAGAAACGGAAACGTTAGCTTGGGCAAGGGCCTCGCGTGCGGCGCGTTTCGACATTTGATAGCCGACGAGATTCATGGCGGAGTCGCCATAGGTGTCTGACTGGTCACTGGAAAAAATGTGAGTGCGAACATGTCGAGCCCAGTCAGTGAGGAAACTCACGTAACAATAGATTGGCCGACAATTTCGATGGCTTTGCCCTTGAGCTCAGGATGCTTGTTCAACCAATTTTCGGACACTAGCACGGCTGCGGCGGCACCGTCAGAGGTCGGGCAGCTAAGGAACGTTAAATAGTTATTCGTGATCGCACGTTTATTTAGGGACTAACCACTGCAACTTTGTGACTGGCCCATACATGGACGGACTGCCCTTGACCTGGTCGAGGGAATAGACCGTGCGGAACTGGCTGTAGGGATTCTGGGCGCTGTGAGCATGGTTGACGCGAGCGATCTCATTGAGATCATCGACCACGGCGTCATATCTCGAGACAGAATTAGCTCAGCCCTATGGTCAGGGAGGGATCTCGCGAAATACTTTTCAATGTACTCTAAGCCAGCATTTCCGAATAGACTCATGTTCCCAGGCTCACTATTCGGGTTCAAGTCGAACATCTTCTCGGCTAACAAGCCTTGCGGGATCGCACGGTCCAAGAAGGCCTTCTTGATGCGGCCCGCTTGCATTTTCTCGAAGCCAATGACAAGGGCAACATCGGCTGCACCGAGGCCGAGTGACTGGCGAGCAAGGTATAAACCGGATGAGCCGGTCGCGCAGGCATTGTTCACGTTGACGATGGGGATTCCCGTCATGCCTGCCTCAAGAAGTCAGTGCGCGGCCAAAGGGATGTCAAGCACGGGTGGCACGGTACCAAACTGGTAGAACACGCGCTGGCCAGAGGTCGAGTCTCCAAAGGCATAGCACGCGTAGCCTTGCTCGATCTGGTCGTAGGTGATGCCGGCATCCAGCAGGGCTTTTGTTCCGGCTTCAAGCCCCAAATGCGGGTAATCTCTGGCTGGATTTGGTTTGAGGAAAGGGGTCATGCCGACGCCTACAACGTAGACGCGGCCAGGGTTCGCACGAGCAGGCATTGTTCGATGAGGAGGACAATGGTTTGGTTCTCAGCAATTCGGCTGCGACGAAGGTAAAGGTCGCCTTTGTCTCGACGAGACTCGAGGCCGATTAAAGGGCGTTGGCATGGCGCGGGCCTGAATCCCGCGAGCCGGCACAAGCTGGAGATCCGTGGGGATTTGGGAGCGATGTGTGTTGCCCGCGGTGATTCGCCCCGGCCGGCGTTGATTCAGCGTCATCCATCGGCCCGAGGTGCAATAACTAGTTAACTAGTTAATGGGAGCACGAACTGGCTCACGTCTTCTGTTTCTGAGTTTCCCTCATCCACTTCATAGAAGATGGGCCTAGCAATGGTATATATATCGATTAGCGAGGTGTTGTCCAGCATTGACAGCCGATGAATGTTGATGGAAAGTATGCCAAGTCTCGATTAGTTAACTAGTTAACTAACTTGTTACTCCATACGGAAGCTAGCTAGATACAAGCTCTGCTATAAATAAACATGGGATGAGGGCATCTGGCGGAGGAATATTCTCCCCAGTCATATAAGCTGCGTCACCCGTGTTGCTCTTCCTGATGAATTTGACACTAGCTCATGGATTACCTTGATGCCCGCGTTGCTGAGCAGCAATCTCTCTTACTCGGGAGCAGCCGAAATGTTACCATTGACGATAGCTGGACAGGGTTGGCTGACGACCGACCCTATCAATGGTGAACGAGTTCTTCTGAAGCCTTACATAGTTGACTAGTTATAACCCCGACCAAACCTCCGACATACACAACTGAGCAAGCTGACATGACCGCACCGGAGGAAAAGTGGGAAGAATGGGGATCCGAGCGCATGTTTCGCGCAATTCATGACAAAGTCGCGCTCTTGAGCCATCAAGGCGGCGTCAAGGTCCTAAACTGCGACGACGAGATCGTCCTCAAGGTTGGAAGCAGAGTCCGTCCTTCTGAGGAGATCGCCATGCGCCTCGTCAAAGAGCACACTGACATCCCTGTTCCGGAGATCTTGCTTGCCGCATACGTTGGCGATGAAGGCCGCCTGGCGATGAGTGTCATTCCCGGCGCTCCGCTGACAGAAGCTTGGGATAGTCTGGATGATGCAACAAAGAAACGCATATGCGTGGAGACTTGGTCAATGATTGAGAAACTCCGCCGGATCGAGAAGCCCGCGGCGCTGCAGCACCACTTCCTCAGTCTTGCCGACGGTTCGCCCTGTATCAACGACCCCGTTGTGGCCGGCCTTTGCTGTGCAGACCCTCCGCATCCGCCGCTCCTTGATGACGATGCTGTTCGCGCCCGCATCATGGACCTGACAGCTCCAACGAAATATGACCTGAGTGGTATTATGGCAGCAAGGGGTGTTTTGTTTTAGCGCACTCTATAGACAATCAGTCAAGGGCTTCAAATGTTAGTTGGAACACCATGTATGCAGATCAACTGAGCGGCATTGCCCACTAGTTATGTGACCTTTTTGTATGGCTCGCAGTGACTGAGAAGAGCGCTTATAGTTAGAGTCTCTCGCTGCCTCGGCATCTCGCACGTGATG
>NW_003052500.1:7803289-7855961 GCF_000003515.1 Uncinocarpus reesii 1704 | reverse complement strand
GTGACGGCCTGCTGAGACTGCTTACCTTGCTCAACCCATCGCACTTTTCGCTGCTCTGACTGGCTCCATCACCCCTTTCCGGCCTGCAGCCGGTTTCCGTCCGCGAATCCATTCTACGTGGCTGGGAAACATCCTATCTACCCGCCTTGCGACGTGCCCACCGCTCGCTCGTCGGCCTTTGCCACAAGTCCTGGGCGGCTGCGAGCCCGACCCTGCCCAAAATCCTGGGACTGCCGCGCATCCCCGTGCACGGCAAAACCGGCAAGGGTTATCCCTACAGCTTCCTTCAATTTCCCTCGGGAGACGATCCAGAAGTCATCGACGCCGATGTCGTGATCGTCGGCAGCGGATGCGGTGCTGGCGTCGCCGCAAAAAACCTCGCCGAGGCCGGATATCGTGTGATTGTCGTCGAGAAATCCTATCATTTCTCCGAAGATCACTTCCCCATGACCCCCGCAGAGGGCACCGTTCACATGTTTGCTAATGGCGGTGCCGAGATCTCTGATGACGGCTCGATTTCTGTTCTCTCTGGTTCAACTTGGGGCGGCGGCGGGACCGTCAACTGGTCTGCCTCTCTGCAGACCCAATCCTTTGTTCGCCAGGAGTGGGCAAAGTCCGGCTTGGACCTCTTCACCTCGATGGCCTTTCAACAGTCTCTAGATCGCGTCTGTGACTATATGGGCGTTTCCACCGATATCGAGCATAACTTCTCCAACAACGTTCTCCTCGAAGGCGCCCGTAAACTTGGCTACACAGCCAAGACAGTGCCCCAGAACACCGGCAACCAGGAGCACTACTGTGGGTACTGCACCCTAGGATGTGCTTCTGCCGTCAAGCAAGGTCCCGCTGTTTCCTTCCTTGCCGACGCCGCCCGGGCTGGTGCCACGTTTATTGAAGGATACGAGGTCGACAAAGTCTTGTTCGACCCCCGTGCTCCCGGGAAGAATAAAGTTGCTATCGGAGTTCGAGGCACTTGGAGGTCTAGAGACGCCAACTCCATGACACATGGAGAGCCGCTCATCAAGAAAAAGCTGGTCGTCAAGGCAACCAAGGTAATTGTCTCCTGTGGCGCCCTCCAATCTCCGCTTCTACTCCTCCGCAGCGGCATCAAAAATTCAAACATTGGACGAAACCTACATCTTCACCCAGGTATGTCCAAAATCCAAATTTTTTTACTACAAGGTATAGTTGCTAATCTCCTTTAAAGTCCTTATTGTCGGCGCTGTGTTCAACAAGGAAACGCGCCCGTGGGAAGGCGGAATCTTGACCTCACTTGTCAGTGACTTTGAAAACACCGATGGCACTGGGCATGGCACCAAAATTGAGGCTCTAACAATGCTGCCTTCAATCTTTCTTCCCTCATTTACCTGGAAAGACGGGCTTGATTTCAAGCTCTTTGCTGCTAACCTTCGGAGCATGAGTGGCTTCATCAGTCTCACACGAGACCGAGATTCAGGCATGGTTTATCCCGACCCCGTTGATGGGAGGTGCCGGATAAAGTACACCCCTTCCTCGTACGATCGCAAGAACATGCTCGAGGGAGTCATAGCCAGTGCCAAAATAGCTTACGTCTCTGGCGCTAAAGAAATACGCACAACCTGCCATTCCATCCCGCCTTTTGTGCGCCCAAAAGACCCCGCCGGCTCAGTTGAGGAGGGCATCAATAACGCCGCCTTCAAGGCCTGGATCCAGCAATTCCAGCAGGGAGACCCCCTCCCCACCTGGGCTTGTTCGTTTGCTAGTGCACATCAGATGGGCACTTGTCGCATGGGCACATCGTCTTGGAAGAGCGTTGTCAACCCTCTTGGTCAGGTTTGGGGAACTGAAGGTCTGTATGTTATGGATGCCTCGGTGTTCCCGAGCGCAAGCGGTGTCAACCCCATGGTGACCAACATGGCAATCAGCGACTGGACAAGTCGCCGCCTAGCCGAGTTGATGAAGAAGGAGGCCTCCTCGATTGGATCGCCGCGACTTTAGGACTTTATAGCTTCTACCCTCTCGTTGTCGTTTCTATTGTCAGCAACCTCCAAGCCCATCCTTAAGTATTTGTATTACGAGTCTCTGCGGAGCCAGAAGTAGTGAGAGTTGGCGTGGTTATCATGCCCAACCGTATGTCTTAGCAATCCAAATGTAAAACTATGCTACTTTTTTCTTCCCCTCAATACAAGGAGATGACAGTATTGCTTTTCTTGGGAGGTCAAAAGGAAGATACCCCTGAATTGCTTTAATTAGGAACCAAATTCCAGACAAAGAAACACGGAATCAGGCAGTTATCAGCTTCAATATACAATCATCCAATCCACAAAGCGCAAAGCTGTGTCAAACAGTCAGGCAAAATGGATTATACCAGCAAACCTGAGCCAAAATAGTGACTACAAATTAGCTTTCAACACAGAGCTATTGTGCAATGAATTCATATTCCTGTCAAGTGAATGGAGATTTCTTCACATTAGACTTGATATTTTGCACAGTGCAACCAAAAGGTGAACATTTTCCCTTCTATAGATGGATGTAGTGAAGCAATTCGCAATCTACCGCAGCCAAGTTGATATGCTGGGGTTTGCTTCCCATGTCCTAAATTTGCTCAAATGATTGCTTGGTCGAAGGATGTCATGGCGACAATGTTGAGGTAAAGGGGTACAACAATGATACAGAGATATTTTGCAAGAGGGCAAATACATCGGGGCTACCATTCCTAGGTGTGTATTCGCAGACTGACTAGGGAGCATCTTTGCGAGAAAGCACGTTAAAGAAGCAGGCGCAGAAAGACAGACACCATCAGATATAGCACAATGAAGTTCAAAAAGTTTCAAAATAGGCACGCGGCCTCCATCACCCGCCTTTCTCGAAACGACCTGACGATCCTGAGCAGCGTGCTTTACCTGCCTTTGCAAGCCTCGAGCCTGGAAGAAGCACGCCTCTACATCTCGCTCATGAGCGCCACGCTGCCACGGTATCTTTGGCGCTCAAAATTCTGCAGCTTCCTGTGTAAACCGCTACGCCTCCTCCCAACCCCGGGCAAATCATGTCGGTTGCACAGACGGCTGAACCACCACCTCATCGGCTCCATTCTGCACCTGGTCCAGGTCGAGGTTGGCCCACGGCTAGACCGACTGTCCATGCACCGCGCACATTTGACGGTGAAGCAAAGGGTGATGCTCGATTCTCTCCGCGAGATCAACGGCATGTGGATGAGGCCGGCGCAGTTTGAAAAGTCGTTTGGCCTTCCACGAAGCACGGCCTGGAGTTTCCAGGGAGATGGGTGTGAGGCGTGCATGCTCGCCCGGATCCTGCAGAATGCGACGTCGATCATGAACTTGCGCACGGTATTGTTGAGCCGGACACGAACTAGGGGACGCCCAGGGACGCCACCACAATTGATACAATGGGTGGATGTCGGCATGGATTGCCATCCGGAAAAGCGACTGGATATCTTCGTTGAAAGTGCTGATTCTGCCGCAAAGTTGAAGGAGGTGAGGAAGGAGATCAACAAAGGTCGGCGGAGCAGACCACGTTTCATCGTCGACATAGGACCGAAGACACAGATTCCAACAGAGCACAGAGTCAGAGTTGAAACAGAGACAAAGGCAAAGCAGGACGGTTCCCCCAAACTGCTTCCCCCCCGGCCGCCATCAAGCGTATACAGCGACCCGCCTCTTGCCGAGACCGATAGCACTGGCCTGGGAATCGAGATCATCCGTTTGTATCGAAGCGACTCCCAAATCGATAACATGTTGTCTCGAGGTGAGCGCGAGCCGTTACAGCCAGTCTGCCGGTTGGAAACGGAAAGGCTCGAGCAGGAGGGCTCCCCCTCGGCCATTGAAAGCGGCACGTCCGGGGAAGCAGGGCCAAACGATCCCTACTTGAATCGAACTCTTCCGATCGACGTTTTCGCGTCATCGTCGAATAACATGACACGCTCCGATACACCGAAGACCAGTACCGACTGGGCCGATGAATATCAATTGATCCTTAACTCCGACCCGCGAGTTGACATCGCCTCCCAGGGATCGTGGGAAGATGTTCCTGTCGGTGAGCGAGAACAAGGAGTTGAGAAAATGGAATATGGTGCTCCCAATTTCCTATAGCCGTTGATACAAGTTAGAAGCATGGAACATGAACACGGTGCAAGGAAAGTCACAAGACAAAGACCAAAATGTGTAGCATTATTTTTGAAGCCCGATCTTTATGTAGCGTTCAACGCCGAGGTGTAAAAATACAGGGAGAGGGAGCTTAAGAGCGAAGACAAGGGGAAAATATACAAATTAATAATGTAAGGTCTGGCCAAGAAGGGGAGACGATATGCTGTAAGCAAACGGGATATTAAAATGTTTAAAGTGCAAGGAAGAGTCCAGCCAGTACTAGGGGAGGGTGGTAGAAGAGACCACTCGGTTGAAAATGGATGGGAGGAGAACAAGTGAGAATAGGGGTAACTAGAAGCATCAAAGCGTGGATCGAGTTGAGAGAACACCGTCAAGTAGCCCGGATAGAAAGAGTCGCTATGAATTAAAAAGGTGACCAACACAGCGTCAAGAGAAAGGGACAGTAATCGGCTGCGAGAAAACATCAAGTTCATTAAAACTGGAATTCACGACTCGACGCAAAGGAAACCAAAGCTATCTGGTGAAGTTGCGTGGGTCACTTCTGTCGTATGCTACCGTTGAGCCGATGTGACGCCCCTTTAGCGTTTCCGCCGCGACGAAAATGGAGCCGTCTTTTTGCATACACTTTTGGCAAGGATACTGCGTGAGGTAGCCTCGTCCTCGTCCCTTGCCGCTGCTTTGGGCTCGGCCATCACGGGTTCCTCCTTGACTTTGTCCGCATCGACTAGTCGCTGGGCGGCTACACGGGATCGTTCGTAGCGGAGGGTGACATCCCCGCCGGTCCATTTTGTGTTCAGCAGCCGATCCCAGAAAGTGAAGAACGGCTGAGAAAAGTTGGTCTTGATGCCCCAACTTTGATGGTGGATGTCATGGTATGCGGCGTTGTTGGAGGTGATGTGCTGCAGAGGATCGAACGGAAAGGCGTAGCCACAATGGTCGTCAATGGTTTTGATGGTTGAGCAGGTAAAGAACCACATCCCTTGGCGCGAGTTCATTCTGGAGATTAGAAACGCAAGGCCGGTGCCTGCGGTATCTAGCAAGAAGCCCTCAACGGGATGATTGTACAGGGCACCAAAGGCATAAGGGACATAAAGACGGTGGTGCCGGGAATGGAATGTCGCTATTGAGTCCAGTTAGGCGGGGCACGAGTACTTTTTTCAACGGCACGGCTGACTTACTGTAAAGCCACTTGTTCATGTGCATCGCACGATGCAAGAAGTACTGCCAAGTATCCACAAAGAACACGCCAAAAAGGAACTGGCCGGCTGGGACGAGATACCAATATATCGCGCCGGCCACGACGAGCTCCCACCTGGCAAATGCCGGTGCCACGACGACGCTCCCCGTGTCGGACACGATCTTCTGCGTAAGAAAGGAGTATTGGCCGCCGGAGATGGCAGCTGCCAGGGCAGGATAGGCGGACAGCTTGCCAGCTAGACCAGCCGGATTCACGCCGAGGAGCACCAGGAGCCGTGGCAGGGCCCTCTGTGCCAGTCTCACGCGGCGTGCCCAGACAGCCACCTCGTAGTCCTCCTTGCCCGTGTACTCGGTCCCGTCAATGTACGCCATGGCCAAGCCGACGGCGGTCTGGATGATCTGCTGCACGATAACATCTCGGACGACCTCCCAGCGGGTGACGTGGTTGCGCTTGAGGAGCTCTTCGGGGGTGTGGAGGCGGTACTGGGCAAAGTAGTCGTTGACATCGATCCAGTGGAAGAGCATGGAGACCACCCAGTAGGCGATGACGGGCAGAATGAGCACGGCGATGTTGTCGGGGATGGGAGGGACCAGCGGCGCACGGGGGGTCAGGGTGTACGGCGGAAGGGGCGGAAGGCCATCCGCCGCCGTCAGGTTCGCCATTTTCGCCGACAGAGGCCAGCCGTGGGTTGCGAGGGGGTCAGAGGGCCGCGGAATGGGCGAGCGGCGCGGGCGGGATTCGATGAGCGTTCACGGGTAGGATCGCGCACCCATGCAGGCCACGAAGCAGGGAGTAGACGGCGTGAAGCGGGTGGCGACTGAACGAGCAGGCGAGGAGCGATGTACGACGGGCACTGACCGGGAAGCAACGCTGCATCCAGGATGACGGTCTGGACAAAATCACCAACGCATTGCATTCATCCAGAGATCATAAGCAATATAAATCAGTTGATAGCCGTTTTGGGGACGAGGAAAACTGATGGCTGACTAATTGTGGCTGACTAATGGTAGTTCGCTGACAAAGCGAGGAAACAAGCTAGTGCGCTAGCCTCTTTGGACTTAGTGCGTCACGTGTCAACTATAGCGGTCCGATGTAGTTCCAGGCTTGGCAGTCTCAATGGTACGGAAATGGATCCTCACTTTCCTTGGATCATCAATTAAGATCTGTAGAGAAGTGACCTGGAGTAGAGTGATAGCTATCATAATTGAGCCGTGGCTCGTCTGCCTGCTGCCCAAGATACGGTTCTCCCGTTAGTTAGTCATCCATGGTGCAGAGTGCAGCCTGAACCACTCCCTCAGCCACCCACCTCACTAAGTCCGCCCAGATCCCCCGTTAGCGGCGCAACCCAGGCCCCCCCACCAAAAATTCAAAACTCCCGCCTCGAATTCGAATATTTATTCGTCCTCCTCGACCTCGCTGCCCGCCCCTTCACTCCTCCCTCCACCCACACCTTGGTGCCTTTCTCTCCCGCTTGCTCCCCTCTGTCTGCTTCCATAGTGACAACCCTCAATCGTCGTTGAACGCACGTTTCTCACGCCGTCACCATGATCATTTACAAGGTATCTACCCCGCCTCTGACCGCCCTCCGCCCTCTCAGGAGCATCCCCATGGGCTGATCGCGTACATCGCAGGATATCTTCACCGGGGACGAGATCATGTCCGACACCTACAAGCTCATCGACGTTCCCGGTGGCGTGCTCTGGGAGGTCAACTGCAAGAAGTACCCCAAGAGGAACGAGAACTTCGGTGCGTGTGCCCACAGACTTTTGCCCTCCCCCCCCCGAACGCAACACTGACCGCGTGGTGGAATCACAGAGCTCGCTGGCGCCAACCCCTCTGCAGAGGAAGGTGAGGACCAGGGCGGCGATGACGGCCCCACCGTCATGGTCCACGACATCGAAGAGGCCTTCCAGCTTCAGTGGTTAAATGTCGACGAAAGCGGCAACGAGACGAAGCCCTCCAAGGACAACTTCAAATCCCACCTCAAGAGTATGCGGGCCCCGGTGTTGTTCCCCCCCTACGGTGGCTGCTCACTAATTCGCGACCAGGCTATGTCCGACGGGTCAACGAAAAACTGAAGGAGAAGGGCGCCAGCGCCGAGGAGATCAAAGAGTTCCAGACTGGTGCCGCTGCTGCCGTCAAGAAGATCTTGGGCAACTACGACAATTATGATGTCCTCATGGGCGCTTCGATGGACCCCAACGGAATGTGAGTTGTCCCCAATCGCCCAGCCCGACCTCGCTGACACCGGCCAGGCACGTGCTCATTGACTTCCGTGACGATGGCATCACCCCCTATGCCACCATCTGGAAACACGGTCTGGAGGAGATGAAGGTGTAAAGCGCGACGAGTGGAATATGAATGCCTGCTAGCGGACAGTCCTGGACTATATTTGCAATGCCAATACGTCGTGCTTTTCTGTTTCTCCTCCTGTACTGACCAGTGCTACGTATGCCCCCGCCGTGGGGATGAAATCTGCGTTCTGTCCCCGAGAATAATCTACAAGGACTAGGACTGAACAATGTAATGCCCCCTAATCTTCCTGCTCGACAGTCTTGAGTAGGTCTTCCACAGTGAGCCGTGATTGGCCACAGTCGTCTTAGTCATGTCTACGGAAATATAATCCTCCGGATGGCCGTTCCGGCCAATCAGATCCCCCGTATCAACTTGTTGTCTTCTCCGGCTCTCCGTCGCTCTGGTCGATACAGATATCATCGTGTGCTCCAGTCTTAGCGAAAGCAAGCTCGTAGACACTCCCAACCAGCCGCCATGTCCCACGCTCGGGTCGAAGATGCGTCAGACTCTGACCCCGAAGAGATGGACCCCGCCGAGTTCGATCCCCGGTCCATCATCTCCCCGGCCGACATCCCCATGTCTTCCGCCAGCGCCCCGCGACCGTCTCCGCCACTGCCACAGCCCCAGAGGGAAATTCCCCGCCATTTCCAGTGCATCTACCCGATTTACTTCGACGCGACCAGGTCGCGCGCGGAGGGCAGAAAGGTCACCAAGAAGCTCGCCGTCAGGAACCCGCTCGCCAAGGATATCCTCGATGCCGTCCAGCTGCTGGGACTGAACGCCGGGTTTGAACCCGAGAAATTGCATCCAAAGGATTGGGCAAATCCCGGCCGGATACGCGTGCTGTTAAAACACGAGGATGGACGGTTGATCAATGACGGGAGTCAAAAATAGTAACTATATCCCCGGCGGCTTAGGTGGCTGCGAAAGGCCTCCGCGCTGACTCCTCGTGCCCTAGAACATCATCTTTATATTCACATCGCAAACTACCTCCAAGCCCATCCCACAACCGAACAGTCTCCATATCGACTGCGCATCCGAGGCGTTCCCGCCCCCGAGACGCCGCTGCCCCCTCTGCCCGTTCCCAGGGGCTGGGAAAATGGGGAACCATCCTGCCATTCCACTCCCCGGCCTACAGCGGCGGCGGCGTGAGCGACAACCCTTTCAAAGAGGCCATGATGGAGATGCAGGCGCAGCAGGGCATCGCACCCAATGCGGTTGAGCCCAAGAGAAAGAAAGAGAAAAAGAAGGCAAAGGCGTGAGATGGTGCAATGAAGTATTCCTGTAGACATTAGCATTCGCCTGGCGTTTAGAAAAAGGCGTTCCTCTGTTTCAGTGTAGGCATGATACCGCGGAATAAACAATTACTGCTCCCTGTTTGTTCAGACCTAGTGATCCCGCCTGGTTGATTCTCCGTCCAGGGGGGGCAAACCTGAGCAGCGCGCCAAGCATCCATCAAACCGCACGGACAGCGTCAACGAGGCGAACAAGCAAACGAACCCCTCCGTTTCCATCTGCATCCCCATCTCCCGACCCGACCACGATGGCGAGGGCCTTTTGCATGCAGGTCCATTCGTCTCTTGATGCG
The DNA here is from genome assembly GCF_000003515.1 of Uncinocarpus reesii 1704. Lineage (NCBI taxonomy): Eukaryota > Fungi > Ascomycota > Eurotiomycetes > Onygenales > Onygenaceae > Uncinocarpus > Uncinocarpus reesii. The sequence goes on along the minus strand of NW_003052500.1, from coordinate 7,846,777 downwards.
ACCCCGTCTCCCTCAACAACCATCCTTCGTGCCGGCGTTCTCGGCGCTTGAACAACCAACTCCCGAACCGACCTCCTCCCCCAGCATAAATTCGCGATGAGCTACCCCGATGGTTCCCCTCCCCATGCTGCGGAGGGCCTGCTGCTAGGCGGGACGACGGCCAATTCCGTGTCTGGAATACCCACAGAAATCGATGCTTCCCCTCCACATTCAGCCCCGTCGTCGAACCTCTCCGTCGCCAAACCACCCCCCCGCCGGAAACACTACACCATCGGTGGCGGCAAGCAGATCACACGGACCCGCGTCAGCTACTCGTGTCATACCTGCCGCAGGCGTAAGGTCAAGTGCGACAAGGTACGTGGACCGCGCGCCCAGTTCGAAGACACCAGCGACTCTAACCTTGGACACGCAATAGACACATCCCGTCTGCGGAAACTGTCTGAAAAATGGTTCAGAGTGCATTTACGATTCGAGATCGTTATTGCATCAGAACCGCCCGTCTCACGAGCCCCAGAATCGAGTGAAACGTCGCCGAGAAGCGCCCACATCCAGCGAGGCATCCCTGGCAGACATCCTCTCCCCATACACCGGACTTCAGGGCTCCCATGGCAAGGGAGACCAGAAATCGGGATCCGAAGAGATTGCAGTGCGACTTGATCGACTGACGTGCATGATTGAACGGCTGAGTCGGACCAATGGTTCCCTTACCCCGCAGGAAAGTGAGCCTCTATTTCAGGGCGTGCGATCACTGTATGAAGCGTCAGAGCAGGCATCGCCCGAGGTTCGCCAATTTCAAAGGATACCATCGAGCACATCGTCTCGGTCACTATCACGGCAGTCCAGTCCCAGGCGGCCCGCAGAAAATGGCAGCAATGAGGATTTCCCTATTCCTGCCGGCTTGTCGACTGACCTAGTGGATCCCGTCGGTGCATTGAACTTGGGCCACTTAAGTTTAGAGGATGGAGGCAAATCTCGGTATACTATCGTCACCCCAACGCGAAGAATGATGTACGGCTAACATGCTTGGATATACAGTTATGTTGGCACTACGTACTGGGCGTACATATCCGACGAGGTACTTTCCCCGGCCCCTTAACTTCCGCATCCGCATTGGCTAATGTTCGCAGATAAACGAACTGAATCAATTACTACGTGATCAAAGTAGAACGCAGCAGCAACCGTTGGCATCCCCCGAGTCACTTCACGACATAGGAAGCGATCATACCCCGCCATTATCTGCACACTATGATGCTGAGAGTGGCCACAGAAGGATGCGCTCCAAGGACGAGCCCCGAGAATTATTCTCAAGAGATGATTCACCTCTCTCCTCCGACCGACCTATCGAAACTGATATGCTGGAGCATGTGCCAACTAGGTGGCAAAGCAACATTCTGTACAAGGGATTCATGTCCGGCATCCATGCCATCAGCCCGGTTGTCCACCCTCCAACTGTTTTGGCTCTATACCAAGCTTTCTGGGAATGGTACGGAAACCGCGGTCTGACCAGAAATTCATTCCCTGACCCTTCCTTTATCCCACTTCTGTATGCAATTTGGTACGGCGGTTCAGTGACCATTTCTCTCCGGACAATACACTCCGAGTTTGACGTCGAAAACCGTGCGGACTTGTCGGAACGCTTCCATGATGAAGTTACCCGATGGTTAAAGAAAGTTTCCTTTCCCAGAAGCTCGACCCTTCATGGATTGGCAGCATTCTTGCTTGTCCAGACTATCCTCTCCAAGGAAGAGGAGCCTCTAACGAGTAGTTTGTTCATAAGCTTAGCTCTACGCGTCGCCCAGACCATGGGTCTTCACCGGGATCCGGCCCAATTTGGCATTCCGCCCTGTGAAGCAGAAAACCGACGGAGGTTATGGTGGCACATTGTCCATATGGATGGCGTTGTTGCTATGTCCAGTGGATTGCCGCCTTTGGTCAGCGATGAGAATTATTGGGATGTACGCATCACCAGCGACGTCAAGGATACTTTGCTCGGCACCCCGGAAGCAGTCGAGTACGAGCGCGCGGTCAATGAGAGTCGCAGAAAGCCCGATCGGCCAAACAATCCCGATATATGCGGAAACTCACTTGTGAATGTCTACTACATCTGTGCGAAAGGGAAGTACGTCATGGCACGTAAGTTTGGCTCCCTCTCACGCACGTCTTAACCCTTCTGATCGATGTGAAGGTGCTATTCGTAAGGTCCTTAGAATCCAACTTGGCACGAAGCCTGTCACTCGCCAGGACATGGAGGATTTACGATCCATCCTGATGGACCTTCAAGCAAAGCTTCATGCCCTTGTCGACAGAATACCTATTCCGAAAACCGATGCTAGCAGGACAAGTTTGGCATATTCAACGTCGCCAATTGGCTCCACGTCCATCAAACCGGATTTGCCCAACGGCGGGCCTGGGTGCCATGAACAATACCATACTTCAGTCTTGGCCGCTTTTCATAAGTGGGCGAGAATTCTTTTGTCATTATTTGTAGACAAGGTATTTATGTCCGTCGACACTATAGAGTACCTAGCCTTGAAACTAATTGCACAAAGGCGTTTTGTGTCGCATACCAACCCTTCTTGAAAAATGCAAAAAGCAAAATATGGCCCGCTGCTCGTCAGTGGTGAGTCAATCGTTATTCTTGCCATTATAAAGATTGCAACTAAGAATCTCAGTGCTCTTCGCCACTGCCACGGGTTTATGGAGAAATTCATATCGCTTGCCACTGATCCTGACTTTCAACCGTTCCAATGGAGCTGGCCCGGGTGAGTAATCTTTACAGACGTACAGCCTACAAAATCTAATACTTGAATAGAAATCATCAGCCTATGCATGCAACGATGTATGTTGGTACATCCCTGGGTATTTCCGGCTTTAACTAACGCGTTGTAGGATAATGCTTATCGACCTTTATGAGCGCCCAAATACCCCAGAGGCACCAATTTCGCGCGCGTTCATTGATAAAATATTCTCTCTATCCGGGCCCGACGGTGGTGTTGTTGGAGGCGAAGATGGAATCTCCACCGCAAGACCACTAAAAGATGGCGGCCGTGAAGCGTGGGATATGATGCGTCGACTTCGTGAAAAGGCCTGGCAAAAGGCAGGCCTCAATCCCAAAGTATTCTGGACCGAGCAAGCTCAAGTTCAGGCTGGTGTTTCACGGGATTTCACCGCAACGACCTTTTCAACACAGCCGCGGCCTGTTTCATCTGGCACCAAAGAACAGACCTCATCGCCTACCAACTTCGCTGATAGTTACTACGCAATGATCAATCACTCGTACGAAAATCATCAACCCTTACAGAGGCTATCCATGGAAAGGGATAGGCCAAGGGAGTCGTTAAATATTGGAACCTCTCGAGGTGACAATGCCCCGCAACAAGTACCTGCTCTTTGGCCGACAACTGGACCCGGACCGAATGCGACTCCCCAACTATCCGCGGATGCACCCTTGTGGCCTTCAGCGCAACCACTATCTGAGCCAACTGCTTTCAACCCGGGGTACGGCGAGCTCCAAGCTGGTGGATCTGGTGAGAAGGTCGGATTTTCTGACTCTCCAAATGATCACAGCCACCACCATCACAGCACCCACCAGGTCCAAAAGCTGTCTTCTGCTGATAGTCAAAATGCCCATCGTCCTCGCCCCAATCAGGCCATGGGACCACTTTTCGCACCGGGCGTTGCCGGACAAATAGGAAATCAACCCTTCGATCCGAACGTCAATTTTGACTGGGACCAATGGGATGCAGTCTTTGGACAGTATCTACCCGTGGTAGATGGTTTCATGGACCTTGATGTTGAGGACAATAGGGCCCAGAGGCATGGCGAAGTGCCGTTGAGTCGTTTACCCGTGATGAGCGGGGAGCCAGGCCTGGAAGGCTGCACTCAATCTGGAGGAGATATGAGAAACTGGGCAGATTTCGGATGAAAAGCGGAAAAGGGTTGCCAAGGCACAACTGAGTAAGGAGTGATTTTGAAGAACGGCACTCGGTTCGGGGAAGCTCTTGCGAGAGTCAAGGGCCCCGAGAGCTGGATTGGCGGAATAGGGCTACTCAATACCCTAACCGCCCTCCATCGTTGCATATGGCGAGCAAAATAGTTGCCCTCGCCGTCTTCAATCTGGAGGGCACCAAGGCACGGCCGGACGCCTCTCTCTTGGGTAGTGCGAAGTGTTCAACAAGGGCCCAGTGCCTGTTTATACAAATGTACAGTACATACTTTCATGCCTACTATATCCCTCCAGCCGAACATAGAGGTATAGATTCCATAGATGATCCCCGCCTGGATATTAACTTGATTCGCAAAGTCAAACACGGAATTGTAAAAGGCTCAAAGCACCACGCTGTAGAGGTGTCAACAGGGAGGAAACGGTTTTTGGCAGAGCTCCAGCGTTACAGCATCCACGCATGAATAGTTGACTACTCCGTAGTTACCTTAGAGCTTCTTGCGCACATATCGTTGCTAGCCAACAGCACGTCAAAGGATATATAGCTTTGTCTCGACTTCAAGCATCCAATAACAGTTCGTAGCTTCAAGAGTCGACCGCTTGAGTTATGTAAACCGCCATTGACAGGGCCTCCGGCCTCGTATTCTCTCAATTGTGGCCGAATAATCCAGAGTTCACACCAAACATGACGACAAGCGCACGGCGAGACGCGCCTATGGGGGCCAACCTCGGTTCGACAAACGGTGCCTTTTCCCATCGTTCAGTGTCGCCAAAGTCTTCCAGCTTCGACTCACTGTCTATACTGATCTTGCACCCCCCGTTGGCCTGTGATCAAACAAACAGAGACGATGAGCTCCACGACCACGCATTCTGAGCCGAGCAGCTCGGTGCTGCACCGCGATCTCCACACGGTGCCGAAACGAGCTGTGGGAGGAGAGGGAAACTATGTCATTCTCGACGACGGGCAGAGGCTCTTGGACTCTACCGGAGGTGCTGCCGTGAGCTGTCTCGGCCACGGCAACGAGCAGGTGAAGCAGGCTGTTAAGCGGCAAATCGACCAGCTGTCCTACTGTCACAGTCTATTCTTCGCAACAGATGTCTTTGAAGAGCTGGCGGCATTCCTGACGGATTCGACAGGCGGCAAGATGCCCAAGGTGTTTATCGTCAGCTCCGGTAACTACTGAATATCATGCCAGTTGTTTCTCTGTTCGAGGCAGACGGACGAGCCTCACCGCAGTAACTGGTTAACTACAGATCGCTAAGTGCTATGCAAATCACTACAGGCTCCGAAGCCATGGAAGCTGCCATGAAACTGGCACGTCAATACTTCCTCGAGCTTCACGCTCCCCAACCGCAGCGAACCAGATTCATTGCCCGTCAGAACTCTTTCCATGGAGTCACGCTAGGCTCGTTGTCCATGGGAGGCCATGTTTTCCGTCGAGAGTTGTTCGAGCCACTTCTCCTCCAAAACGTCTCTCACGTCTCGCCCTGTAATGCTTACAGGGGGAAGAAGGAGAACGAGTCGGACGAAGATTACGTCGCAAGACTTGCAGCTGAATTAGATGCCGAGTTTCAGAGAGTCGGCCCAGAAACCGTGTGTGCCTTTGTTGCGGAGCCCGTTGTTGGTGCGGTGAGTAGCACCCCTTGACACCCGTCTCAGCCAGATCTAATTCTAGTTTCTAGGCCCTGGGCTGTGTCCCTTCTGTCCCGGGTTATTTCCCTGCCATGAAGGCGGTATGTGACAAATATGGTGCGCTTCTCATCATGGATGAGGTGATGTCGGGAATGGGCCGGTCAGGCACTCTTCACGCCTGGGAACAGGAAGGCGTTGTGCCTGACATCCAAACCGTGGGCAAAGGGCTTGGTGGCGGCTACGCTCCCGTCTCTGGCGTGCTGATTGGAAACAGGGTTGTTGATGTCTTGGATAAAGGGACTGGAGCATTCCGGCACGGTCAGACATATCAGGGCCATCCACTCGGTTGCGCAGCCGCGCTGGCGGTGCAGAAGGTTATCAAAGAGCAGAATCTACTTCAAAATGTGAGAACGATGGGTGCATTACTCGAGTCAAAATTGAAAGAATATATTGGTGACCATCCCAACGTGGGCAATATCAGAGGCAAAGGCTTGTTTTGGGGGGTATGTTTTTATAACTCTAGGCAATGCTTATGATCGATAACTATCCATACTGACAGCCACGTTTCTAGATTGAATTCGTCAAGGACAAAGCCACAAAAGAACCTTTCGATCCTCAGCTTGCTGTTGGTGTTCGGGTTCAGAACACCGCCCTAACACCCAAATACAGCTTCTCCATCTACGCCGGTGGTGGCACCATGGACGGAAAACGGGGCGATCATGTTCTTCTCGCTCCAGCCTATAATGTCACGGAAAACGATATTGAAACAATATCACGGTTGACAGCCGCAGTCATCCAAGACGTGTTCCAAGATATTAATGCCTGAATTTTCATGTTTATTAAAGATCCATTGATATCCAAAATCCTTCCTACCCGCCTCCAGGAAGATTCTCTTGGTCACAACGTCTGTAATTAGTAGTAAGAATGCGCTCATTAATTCTTGGAATATCAGCTTTCGGTCGCCAAATCTATATCCCAACACCACTGGTAATCAAGCCATCTCAGGGAAGCCCAAATCTTCCAGCCAACTCCTAGGTACTCCCGGACCCATTTGTCGTAGAAAGCTATCCTTCGAATTCGACTTTTACAACATTGCCACAACCATCTAAATCAAGCTGCTTTTTTCTCGTAGAATATTTCACTGGGTTGGGCGAGTTGAACATTACGTCAAGTTCTTCGAGCTGTGAAATCAGGGTGATTAGAATTGTTTCCGGCTGAAGCAGAAAAACGTGCGGAACTAGAACTTACAGTGGAATTCTTCGTCTCTGGGATAAAAAAATAGATGACAACGGCTTGGACTGCGCACCAGACGCAGAAGATAATGTATGTATACCACCCAATGTGCTCTAGAGACACGGGCCAGGCAAACTGGTTAAGGAGCATGGCTTCAACGACCGTGGATTAGCGTCGAGGCCAGGAAGAATAGGGATACGGGCACATACCAGCATTAAGAGCCAAGTTTTGAAAAGCCATTCCTTTGGCACGCATCTCGAATGAAAGCACTTCAACGGGATATAATCCCTGCAGCGGCGTGAAGCCAATAGAGAACACCGCACCGAAAATAAAGATAAACGCCAACGTCGCCGTTCCAGCAGCAGGAGAAGTTCCGGGGGAGTCCTTTGTGCCGCCATGTCTTGCAAATTCGGAGCTCGTAATGCAAATACAAAGCCAGACCACGCAACAGCCAATGTTGGCGAACAGTAAGAGGGGGCGACGGCCAACACGGTCAACAAGACTAGCACCGACGAGGGCCCAGATGAATTGTTGGCAAGAGTTGATAAGGATGATGTTGAGTTGGGGAACGGTGCCCGAGATGCCTGCAGATTCAAGTACAGCGGACATAAAGTATGAAAGCACGGCTGGTAGAATTATTCTTGTTAGCAGGATATGGTAGACACAGGCGGTGAGGATATACCGTTGCCAGCCCATTGACCGAATATGACGACACAGCAGCTGCAGAAGATACGGTACCTTGCAACAGCGGTTTTAAACAATGCCGTATAATCCCACCAGCATTTATCTGTGCCGCTCATATTGAGATATTCATCATACTCAGCAAGCTGGAGCTCAACCCATGCGCTCTCTGAATTCCCCTGGCCATGGTATTTGACAAGCATGGCTTTGGCTTTATCCTTCTTGTCGCGGACATAGAGCCATCTCGGAGATTCAGGTATGGCGAAAGAGCAAATAGCAATAATGCCGGAGAAGAGCAATTGGAGCCAGAGAGGTATCCTCCAAGCAGCATGGCCACCGATATCGCTAGCACCACGGGCTACACCACTGGCAAGGATGGAGCCCGTAAACCTAGATTGCAGATTCAACAATGGGCTTTTCTACTATTAAACGCAGAACGTACCAGAATGTGTTCAGGAAGGCAGTCGTTATGCCGCGATATGCTGGATGGGAAACTTCGGTGACATACATTGGGCCAGCCGTCGAGGTGATCGCGACGCCAAATCCCAGGATAAACCGACCGCCCATGAACTGGCCAACATTGCCTCCAGTAACGGTGGAAGAGACGACGGTCCCGAGAATAACGATAGCGGCACCAGTAAACATACCCGCTCGACGCCCCCAGGAATCATTGACGGGCCCGACGAACGGCAGCGCTGCGATACCTCCAATCTGATACATGGACGAAACAATGCCAGCCCAGATGCCCTTGTTTGAACCCTTGAAGTATTCCAAGAATAACTCGTTTGCGGCAATCGAGTTGTATAGAGAGCCGTCATAGCCGTTCATGGTCGAGCACAGGAAGCCCACCAGAGATGCGGCAAAGAGGGCCAGGCTGTTCCACGACCGAGGATTAGGCGGCTCCTTCAGCATCGCCTGGGTGTAAGCGGTGTTCCCTGCGACGTGCACCCGAGTCTGGACGGTGATGGCATGCTAGAGCCGGTCAGCAATGATGCAAGCGATATCTGAGCAGCGGGCAAAACCAACGTCACCAACCACGTCCTTCACGCTGCCCTGGGATTCCGCCATGCTAGAGGGGGACTTGGAGCAAAGGCTGCTGCTTGTGATGCTGCTGGGCTAAAGCGTTGCAGAGGTCGATCCTGCTCCCGGCTTGACGAGGCCTTGAGCGAGGCCGACGGGTTCCTCATCGCCGTATTTAATATAACACAGGCCGTGGAGAGAGACGCTTCTCGCCAAAGTGCCAGGGCAGTCGCATGCATTGCCGCCGCCCAGTGGCTCTTGCGGTCCTGGCTGGCGGCCGTGGCAAGCTCAGCCAAGTGGTGAAGTTAAGAGCAACTAGACTTTGGGCTTGCTTTGCAGCCGAGCGAGAGTCTGAGTCTGCGCTTGATTCCTCATCCAAAGAGTGCCAGCGCCGCGCAGAAGGCCCCTTCATCTCGCGTGTCCAGCACTGGGCCCAGCAGTTCCAACTTCCTGGTCGGCCGCTTGACATCTCTTCTCCACGAGGCTGTCCGGCATGAAACGAAAAAGCAACGGGGACGGGAAAACGGCCCACATGGTCGTGAAATGACAGCAAAGCCGAGCCCAGAGTTCTCCCAGAGGCCCGGGCTGCTGGAGTGTTCGCGCGCATGGCGCTCCTGATGCTGATGCTGGCTGGGATGCGCTAGAATGATCAATGGAAGCGAGATGAGCATGCAGGAAAGGGAATCTGCATTCCCGCATGCTAGATCCGTCCGTTCCTGCACGCCGTCCGTCTATCCGAACGGCTGCCTTTTGGACCTCGCCGCTTGGGAACCGGCTCTGGGCCTGTCCGGTGCGTCCTGCTGAGAATCTGAGACCATGCGAGACCGCATCTGCAAAAAGCGGGAAAGCGAGAGGCCTGAGCATCAATCACAGGCGGCAGAAGCTGCGCACAGCACCCCCGGCTTTGGCACGGGCAAAACACTCAGGCTGCAGTGCATTCCACCAGGGACGGTTGCGCAACGGTGCTGCAGGTTTACTGTTTTGCACGTCGGCAGCGATGGCCACGGATCCCTGCAACCGGCATCACAAGCCTCGTGTCAACCAGCGCCGTTGACGCACGGAATCATCCTCGTTTCTCCGACTGCGAAACGCCCAAGTCCCTACCGATAGGCCGGGTCCCGATTCCGGCGTGTTTCCTTTTCCCAGGATGATATCAAAAACAGGGACCGGGGACCTTTCCTGGTGCCCTTCAAGCTGAAGGATATGCTCGTTGGCGTGCAGCCGAATGCGACTGATGTCCGTGCCTACGGCAGCTGATACAATTCTGCGTTCCATTGCTTCGTCGAGGGTGATCTCGTCGCCCATGTGAGAAGGGTGCGGTGAAACCGGCGTTTATCCTACATGGAAAAGAAACAGCAAGACGTCCCACAGCTTCTTGGATTCTTCACCGAGGTGCTAAGAGGGCAAGACGCATTGTGCTGTAGTTCTAAAATGGTATCATGGAAAGCTATAGTACATACTCCGTACATACAAATCCCCGATCCATCCGCCGCGTGATGCTCCAAAGGCACGTTAAAGCAAGTGATATGCGCCTAGTGACCCGCCCAACAGTCCAACAGCAGCGTATGCTAAGCTAAATGGGAGAGAAATCGTATGCGTGAAGCCCTAACTCCGGTGAAAGCGCCCGCCCCCCCAACAAAGCAACAAATCGATCCAGGCAAAGGCATCAACAACAACAAGGAGCACGGCAAGTTCACATTTTCACAGCCAATACGGGCTTCATTTCCAGTTCGACTCCGACCTCAGCCGCCTCTCCTGCACGAGTCTTTCCATGCACGTCAGCTTTTCGAGGTGAGGCCGCCTTGGAACTCCATAGATCCGCAACAGTCTCGACCGCACGCTCCACCACCACTCGTACCCGGTCTCTTAGCACGGCGTACGGGCACTCAACCTCCAGCGTTTCCAGCCACACGCGGGCGACGTGCTTGTCCACCTTGATCTCAATCCCCGGGACCGGGATGCCGAGCGCCTGCAGCCGGACCAATTCCGCTTCTTCGAGGTCCTCAATGTCTTCATCCTCGTCTGGCTGCCGTTCTGCATCCTGCCCGCTTGCGTCTGGTTCGGATTTGGCGGCCGCGGTTCCATTGGTATGGTGATTGGTAGAGGGTCGGGTAATCTTTGGTCTCTCGATTGGCGCAATATTTGGTCCAAACTGTGCTTCGAGAAGCATCAGCAAACGAGCAAACCGCTCTTCAGGGGTGAGATAGGAATGGGGATTTGGTAGTTCGGGTGCGTGGTGTGCATGATGGTGCTTTTTGCTTGAACCTATGCAACTATCAGTCCTTGTCGATGGAGGAAACAGAAAAAAGGGTCACAACATACGTTTAACAGCGGCTGGACTGCTCTCGACGGTCAAGAGGACCGCCATCACAGCATCCGCAACTCCGTCGTTCATCAAATTGCCCTCCCACTCAAGCTCGATCGCCTTGGTCCTTGGGCTATATTTAAGAATAACGCAGCCCATGATAAGATAGGCGACGGTTTCATCGAAGGGAATTTCCTCGTCCGCTTCTTCCTTTGCAGCGGTCGCGTTGTGGTCCTCCTTGGCTGTGTGGCCGTTGGCGCCCATCTCTCGACGCTGCGTCCCAATTTCTTCTATCGATCCAAAGGTGCCTTCCAGCGCCCACTTGATGAGCTCTATACTAGCTGTTCCTAATGTGATGTGTTGTTTACATGTGATGGTGGTTGTTGTCAAACCAGCATACTCACGCAAGTCTTCTGGTGCCATCATTGATAGCTGAAACCCATTTTGCACAAGCACGCCGTTCATGAGTCGCGAATCGTCGTAGTCTGCAGTGGGAGGTGAGGTTTCTGCAAGCCGACCGACCACTTTGGCAATCTTGTCCACAGTAAACGGAATTCGAATCTCTTCACAATTGGAGGGCGAGTAAATTTTGACCTTGACCGTCTTTTCTGCGTTTAAACTGAGGAGTTTAGATTTGAGCCTCATCATTTGATGCTTTTCACCGTGAACCAGGATCTACTCCAAATTAGAAATCAATTCGATCACACAGTTTGGGCCATATATGACGGAACTTACCACGACGGGTGCAGCGACTGCTTCAATGAATTCACGGTTTTCCACGCCATCTACATGGGCTGCAAAACTAATCTCTTCCACCGTACACCGGCGTGGGATCATGACCTTTTGCTCGTCATCACCGTCGGGTATTCGGCCGCGGCCTAGGCCAATGCCGGTTCTAGCACTCATCACTGCCGGAATCTGCTCGGGTTCATTGAGAATCTGTTTGCCCATGGTTCCCTCCACGCTGTAGCCAGTCATGATGACACCGTTGCGCTCACTGGGGGCCCATCGCTCCAACAGTTCGCGACTAGTTCCGGTCTGCAACATACCAGGAGACGCCAGCATGACGCATCCGCCCACATCGTCGAAGCGCTCCAGATTTCTGACACTTCTCACGAATTTGAAATCCCACGGGCCAGCAGTTGTACTCTTGTCCCCCTTTGCTTCCGCTTCGGCCATGCGCTCCCGGAAAAGCCGTTTGATGTTGTCATTCATAGCTCCAATGTAGGTTTGGTACACGACCATACACCTTCGAGCCATGTTTCCGATATAAAAGATTGGCACCTTCTGCAGGTCCGGGTGCCGGCTCCAGTATTCGTCCAGAATCAGGAGTAACTCTTGCGCCCGTCCCAAGGCGAAGACGGGCATCAATACTCGTCCACCTCGGTTTAGGATACTGGTGACTGACTTCATGAGTGCGGTTTCACGCTCCAGTCGGGGCGGACTGGACGAAATGCCAAAAGTTGATTCGGCGATCAAAACGTCTATTTTAATGCCCTTTGGGACCTCAGCGGAGATGAGATGACGGTCCTCCTCGCGGGAGTAGTCGCCTGTAAATAGGATGTTCAAGCCCGCGATGGAGATGAGAAACATGGCGGCACCCAGCACGTGGCCAGCAGGGAAGGGGGTTATCCGGATGCTGTTGATGGTGTGGGTGGTATTGAAGTCGATGGCTTCGATCAGAGGGAGCGTGGACAGGTGATCCTGTTCGGTGTAGAGCGTGGTTCGCTGGTCGGACGAGGACGAGGTGTTGCTCACTCGGACGTTGTCCTGGATTAGCCATTTGTAGATTGCTTTCGTGGCATGGGTCATGAAGATCCGGCCCTTGAAATTCGTCTTGCTGAGGACGTAGGGGAGGGCGGCGGAGTGGTCCAAATGGAAACTAGCAACAGCATGTATTAGCAGACGATGAAGGCCATGGGCGTGGTCTGGCGAGCGAGCCTTGGAGACAACAAGAGGAATGGCCGGATATCCGACCAGTATACAGATACAAGAAAGGCCCACGATGGAGAAGAATGGGATATAATTTTTTAATTTGATTCTGATATACATGCTCCAGAGATGGCAGGAGAAAGGAGAGACATTTGTAGGCCGGAGCAAAGACGACTTGTCCTCTTGAGCACCCCCAAGGACGCTTCCAATGGGTCCAATACACTCGCATCCACGCTCCAAAACGTAGCATCTGACGGGCAAGAAAACTCGAACAAGTAACGTACTGGCTCACAAGAAGGACATCGACTGTACTGAGGTCGAACTCGTCGAAGAAGGGCAGAGCAGCAAAGCCCTCTTTCGCGGGATGCATGCCGGCGTCGAGCTACCGACAGAGTCAGCACAAGAAACAACAAGCCAGCAAGGGTCCAAGCCACCACGCACCATGACTGTCTTGCCCTTGTACTGGATGATATGGCATGACCGCCCGACTTCGTTCCCGCCGCCGAGACAGTTGAAGAGCAGCTCGTCGGACGGGTCAACGGGCTCGTCATCGTGGCCGGCCGAAAGAGCCGCGGCCTTGCGCTTTGCGGCCATGGCGAGGGGTCAGCGGACTGAGCAGGAAGAGATATGTTGCTCTGATAGATATTCTCAGTTGTATCTTCGCTATATAACTATCTTCGTTGCTCTTCATCTCGAATTCTCGCCTGCTGACATCAGCACATCACGTGTCGCCCTGTCCCAAAACGGACGTCGCGCGTTTTTGCTTCAAAGAGAAACAGAACAAGAGACAAGAGATACAGGAAGACAAGAAGACAAGAAGACAGAGAGCAGAGAACAGAAGACAAAAGACAAAAGACAGAGAATACATCCAGAGCTAACTACTGGTTACATGCCGTGTCCCCCCCGTCTGCGATGAGCGTGCTCGCCAGGCAAGCCTGATGCATGCAGAGCCCACTGCTTGACCGGAGCTCCTCTCCTCACCTCCCCATCATCGCTCACTGAATCCTCGCCTTGACGACTGGCCCTCGCAGCCACAGACATCCCCTAGCTAGGCTGCGCTTGCTGCCGCCGCCAGCCCGCCATGGCGCAGACCCAGTCTCACCAGCTCCCCTCGCAGTCCTCCTTCTCCCCCCCCGCCTCGAGCCCGTCGCCCTCGCCGGTCGTCCCTCCACCGGCCGCCAACAATCTTGGCCCCCCTGCGAAGCGACAGCGTCTCTCTCCCCTGCCACAGCCGCAAGCGCAGCCGCTGTATCCATCGTCCGGCTTCGGCACTTTGCAGCTACCCCAGACCGGAAGTCCCGTCAATGGCGCTCCCCTCAACGCGACGCCAAACCTGATGCCAATCACCGCCCATCCGTCCGCGCCGCCGCCGCCGGGGTCGATGGGCCCTCCCTCGCGACCCGCTGATACGAAACCGACTGATGCTGCAGAGTTAACCGATGTTTTAGCCTCTTCCGGAATCGACGTGCGGGAAGAAGAAGCGTTTCTGACCAGTGGCTATGGCACTACCCCGGCAAATTCTTCTCAACCACCGCGTCCTCAACTCAACACGTCCATCTCCTTCACGTCGCTACCGTCACCAACCGTGTCCGCGGGAAATAGCTTCAATGAATCGTCCTTCAAGCAACCCTCGGTTCCGCCGTCGACTCCTCTAATAGGCACCCAGCCTGCGACCCAGACAAGCCTTGAAGATGCAAAATTGCGAGAGGACACCACCGCCAGTCGACGTGACCAGTACCATCTGCAGGCAGCCTTTCTGCAAACCGCTCCCTTGGGCGAGAGACTACAGAAACAGGGAACCGACCTAGGAGTTCGCATGCCGTCGGCGGGCTTTTTCCGGCCCTTCCCAAATCGTCCCGTAGTTCCGATCGAGGTCGTTGGCCCTGACGGTAATTCAGTAGTTAGGACCGGGAAGCCGGTGTTGACAACAGATGCACCGCTAGGTGACATAATATCATTGGTTTCGTTGGCTTGCGAAGAACGCTTGCGCGCAGTCGTCGAACAGGCTGCCGTCCTTGCAAGGCATCGGCGGACTTACTCTCACGGCGCCGTCCCGCTTGAATGGAGTGACTTGGCCCAAGGAAACAATCAAAAGACAACCGTTGGCGGGCTGGGCGGAGGTATTGCAATCTCCACAAATGGGACTTCCCAAAAGCGTACGTATATCAGTCCAGCATGGAAAGAGTAGACTTGACCTTACTTTGATACTTACGCCTTTCTACAGACCAGGTCTCTACAATGAATGATGCTGCCAGCGACCCTAGAAAGATCACGTTTCCCAACACCCTCGCAATGAAAAGTCGCAGGTTAATTGAAAAAGATGGGTCGTACGAGGAAGGCCGTGCCACGAAGCGAGTCAAGCGCAATACCGATGCAATCCTTAGCGGTGATACTGGCAGGGCAGGCTCCATCGGAGCATCTACTCCCGGTGGAACGACTAGCACCGAACCGGCCGGTGAAAAGGCTCCGGATGTTGAAAAGAAAACCAAAAAGGAGCTGAAAAAGGCCGAGGCCAAAGTCAACGATGCAGTCCAGCATCAGCATGCAGTGGAGACCGCTCGTATGGCGACTGGGGGCCTCAGCACATCGCGATTCGGAGGCAAGAAGACGTACTCGTGGTTGAGTAGCTCAGGCGCCACATCCACCTCTAGGACTAGCTTCTCTACGCCTCGTGCAAAACCAGGAGTCGGATCTGCGGGGCCCAGCTCTGGAAAGCCTGGTGGACTGGTCAATGGAATTCGAGCGCCGCCTGGAAAGCGACTGGGTGAATGGCGCGAAGACAAGGAACGTGGTGCTGGGGTACAGATCCGGGATATCCTCTTCACTCTAGAGATCGACGGCAAGGCTACAAAACATCTCCAAAAAGCGTATTCGAAAGAATCGAAGGAGGAAGTTGATAGAGCCAGCAAATAGCTGAGAGTACATTTGGAGAAAGTCATCACACGGTGATGCCCGACCCAACACCATGACCCCTGAACCAACATGGGTGACGGTTCGGGACGAATTCGCACTTCCTGGACCAACGAGCTTGCAAGAAAGCCGCCCCTTACCCGCCATGGTTATTTTCTTTTGCTCCCGTTTTTGCCTATTCAGGTATTATCAAGACTTGCGTTTGGCGTTCAATCGCTGTGTATTTTTATCCGGGTTTCCGCGGCTTCAGTCATATTCAGATTTATGGGCGATGGAGTTCTACGGCTGGGGTGCAGTGCTTTTATTTACTTGATATTTAATTTGTGAGCTGTTGATGACAATGCTCGTCGTTTGGCTTTTCTTTTTTCCGCCTCTGTCTTGAAAAGGGGAGAGAATAATCGCCGAGCAGCCATATCTCCCCAAAGCGACTCCTGGTGGAATGATTCGAGGCTTCTCGCGTGGACTCACTGCAGACATGTATGTACGCGTCCCGCCATAAAAAGAAATTTGGTGACAACGGCGCCTTTTGAGTCCGTGTCCCGGATATTCCCCGATGTACAGTACACCCATACATAGAAGTACCCCGGGATCTTCTTGCAGTCATGAACTACGGTGTCGCACCAGTAACTCCCCAACGGGTTCCTAGAGCACGTCGTTATTGTTTTGATCGTGCATTGATATCCAACATCGCTACAGACAAGAAACAGCGCCGCCATCGATTCTCTAGGTCCAGCTCCACCGCGTGTTGCGCTCATGCTCCATACACTTTTATTGTATGTGATTTCTCCCAAGTCCATCAGCTTCACTGCCTGATGATTTTGTTCGAGTCATACAGCTACTATGGTGTAGTGGTTACTCGTCGGGTTCCTTTGCTTTTTTCAACAAAGAGAAAGAACCATTTTCCCTCAGATCCTGTACAACACTTGGGTTGCTTCATTGCCATCACAAGCTCTTGCTTTTCAAAGATTGGCTTCTCCAGATACAATTCCCCCGTCGGCGAATGAAAGGTTCAGGGTTACAGTGAATAAACGCCCGGGTGTATCAATATACCAAACCCCGGGTTTCTAGCCGGCGGGAAAGATGTTCGTCGGTTTGGTTCGATATCTGTGCCAAATCTCAGGTCAATATCCGGAACTATCTTCGGGATGCAGGACCAGGGGCATTCCAAATGTTGATCCAAACCTTTCACTTCGACAAGGACTCTGAAGCGCTACACCCCATACTATCTAAGAGTTCGAAGTGATTTTGGTGCTACGATACTGAATGCGTTATCTGCAGTTAATAATCCCATTATCCGGGAAGGTTCTATTGTCTATGTGCTTGTTTTTTCTCAGACAATGGGACCAGGGTCTATTCCCATATGCTCTAGGATATCATTCCCTTCATGTAACCATTCTGACAGCTGGCCATATGTGACACCATCCTGAATGGTGACATCTTGCGGGGCTCAGACTCGATCGAAACCAGCTGTCAGAGGGCCTTCCTGACAAGATACCTGCCTCGAGAGGATCTCGCAACCCCTGCCTCGCTGCCTAAAAGGGGACAAGCCTCGCAACGTTCAATCTTCTCCGTCGCGATTCCTTTCGTATTATCGTGAGGGGATTTGCGAAGAATCCTGACCCTATTGCGGACGAATCAAGGGATATCGCTACGATATAGTATCATGGGGGTTATGGCAAATCCAGTCCCCGAGCTTTGCATCCGCACGGTTTGCCTGCAGCATCTGTCGGTTTGTTGGTTGGAACAATCCGTCCTGCATCTCAAAGGAACCTCTCTTTTCGAATATCCCGGCAGCAATACTGCGTGGTTCGCACGGTCAAGTCGCAGCAGTGCCCCGAGTCAGAATTTATAAATTCCCCCATGGGCCCCGTCCCGAAGCATTGCTCAACCCGCAAAAAGAACAATCAACCAGTTCATCTACTCAGACAATCTTAGCAGCAATACCATATTCACCATGCTCTTTGCTCGTGCTTGTGTCTTCGTTCTCTCAGCCTGTGCCGGCGTGACTCTGGCAGCGCCAGCTCCGGAGCCTGAAGCTCTGTCTGAGCTCAAGGCTCGTGATATGTGAGCCTCCTTTCTTTTCACAGCAGATATAAGCCAGTTTGGCTGTTGACAAGGCGAACAGGCAAGGTAGAGGAACCGTATATCAGCAATTGGGCGCGTTCGGTTCTTGCGGCCAGAAACACGGGGACGGTGATATGATTGTCGCCATCAGCAACTCTTTCATGAAGAGCCGGCACAACTCCCCCTATTGCAGGAAAAGTATCAGAGCTAGAAACAAGTCGAATGGTAAAACCGTCGTCGTTAGAGTTGCAGATACCTGTATGGGCTGTGGGCCGAATGATCTTGATTTCTCGGTTGGCGCATGGAACCGTCTTACTGGCAATGCTCCCTGGGGAACATTCCCCGTCTCTTGGTGAGAGCTTTGGTATACCGTCTTGCGGTACCGATTCCTATACTGACAAACCCCTTTCTAGGAATTGGGCGTAAATAGCTTATCAGCCCGGTTCGCCCTTGGTCGTCTACCAGGTAGCCGTTGCTTTCTGCGCCCTCTACCTGGGAGCCTCAGCGCTTCCCATTCTATCATAACCGATTCATTCGTTTTTCTCGGTTTTGTTTACGTCTGGCTACTTTCTTTCTTTTATTTTTTATTTTTTTTTACACGCGCGGCTGGTCGAGCGATCAGGACATATAACTAGCGGGACTGGGTCCTTTGCAAACTTCAAACAGCAAAACTTTGCCATGGAAGGACTGGTGCCTACACAATCTGCGCCTGAAGATACCGCGCGTTGTTTTTTAGCAAAGTGTTCTTTAGTTGATAAATAAACCCACTCAACGCCATATTCGGCTTAAGAGTATTCGTCGTTAAACAGGTTAAATTCAGGAGAAGAATTTGATATCAGTTATCATCGATCAAGGCGTGTAATATCCTTCTGGAAAAGGGCCTTTGGTATATGGCAGGGGGCATGGTTTCATACATGCCGATGGCGCATCCCCACGCACCAAACAACAATCAAACATATGGACAGATGCAGTCAAAGAAAAAAAAATTATCTAGTCGAAGTTGTTGGAAACACAAAAACAAAGGAAAGGTCAATGAATAGAGAAGCCCGTTTCAATAAATAATAGAAAAATGGAACCCACAACCCTTCATCTACTCTGTGGCACCCTTACGGAAAAGAAAAAAAAGTAATAGGAACAATTGCAAAGTGGACGCAGTGAAAATAAAAAGCCGAGGTACATAACTTCCCCTGACTTCCTACCATGATAACATGAACACATCTCATAAACACCTAAATAAAAAGAATAAAATAAACAAAAGCAATGAAACCCCCTTTCCTGCTCAATACGCTCTGATTGTCTGCATCCATGGAGGTATACAGTAGAGGGGAGCCAAGCGAGAAAAGGGTATCATGTGGGTTTTGTCAGCAGATTCTGACTGTCGTGAATATATGCAAATGTCGCCGGTACATGAGCCATGCAGTAGCGGTTTAAACAGGCTTTAATGCGGTTGCTGGTACGTTTAATTTTCAATACTGCTGAATATAAACCACCGAGTCCGTTGAGATATCAGTTGGAATAAAATCCAGTCGAGTCAATCGGGATAGTGGGTTCATGAACGGCTCCCTCTGTCTCGCATCTGGCCGATGCGAACGGCCTCGGTACCGTCATCGATAATTGACTCCTTGAACCAAGGGTGTTTAAGAGCATCTTTGGCTGAGATTCGTGCAAGTGGATCGTATACAAATATCCGACGCAGAAGATCAAGAAACTGCTTGTTGAAGGAAGTATTGGCGGGAATGAAGTCCTAGAACTCTTTGTTAACCACCATACGCAACGCCAATAACGTGGGAGCAATAAAAGCGTTCCTACCTGCAACTGTCTCATGCCCTTTACGTATTTGCGAGATGCTCGAGGAGTTTCCTGGTTTGGATAATCCAGCCGAGTCCGGTTGAAATACCTAATACTGAATTAGAGCCAGTAGCAAGCTGGGAACATTGTAAAAACTTACTTGGCCGCAGGATTCCCACCGCTCCGTGCTTGCATAACTTGTCTCACCAACTTTGTATCAATCCTGCTTCCACAGACGCTCTCCATCATTGCAAGATGCTCTAGATTATCATGGGTCTGGAAGAGGGCATCGCCGGTGAAGAATTCAACTAGAATACAGCCGATACTCCAAATATCGCAAGGATAGCTCCATCCAAGATTCAGGATGATTTCCGGGGCACGGTAATGACGGGTCGAGACCACGGACGAGTGATATTCGTCATTGAAGGTAGCAGAGCCGAAATCGATCAATCTAATTTCGCTGTCTAGCAGCACCCGTCGCTGACGGGCAGTCCGGCTGGTGTTGTGGGAGGAAGAGGGGATTGTGCGGTTGTAGGTAAAGGTCTGGTAAGTGCTGTTGACCAAGAGGATATTCTCGGGTTTCAAGTCGGTATGGATAAGGTTGACATCGTGGAGGACTAGATACTGCTGTTTAGCGGCTACTTGGGAACGTGATGTAAAATATGGAACAACTCACAGGCAACACTGGTGAATAACTGGCGGGCAAAACTCTGGATTTGGCTACTTGGGAAAGGCACAAATCCGTTGCCCTTGAGGAAATCAAAGACACTTTGGCCAAGTAGATCAGTCACGATACAAATGTGATTTCGGAAATCGAAACAATCTCGGAGATGGATGCACTTGTTGCGGTTGGTCGTGTCGTTCGACGCCAACGTGGACAGGACCCGCAGCTCAATGCGGGAAGCGTCGCGATATTTTTGAACAGACCGAATAATCTTCACCGCACAACGGGTCTTCTTTTGCCTATCAAACGCTTCGACGACTTTTCCAAAAGTTCCTTGGCCAAGCAACTTGATGATGGTGTCTAAGGAGAGAGGACTGGGTTAGAACTGGCCAGTGATGAGAGGAAAGAAAGGATATAAAGAATGCTAAAGCTTACATCGATCAGTCAAATTCGTGTCTGGGTTCACGATATAATGACCGTCATCATCATCAACTTTTGAATGCTTGGTGAAGTGTGGCTAAAATGCTGTCAGCACGCCCCACTCAGGAAGAAGCGAGAATTGATATTGACTCACATCGCGGATCACGGGCACATAGACGTCTTTGGCTTTGATCGGAGGACGCGGCGGCGGAACGTAATTGTCGAACGCATCGCCTGCGATTTCCAATTCCCGTCGTTTCTGTTCATCGCGAGCGGCCTTGCGTGTGACGACTCGCTTTCGCTTTTGTCCAATAGCCGCATCTTCGTAGTACACGCCATTGGTCGATGCACTGCCATGAGACCCCAGGGATGTCGGCGCTGTGGTGTGGAGCGACGCCGTTCGATCTGTCGAGAGCGAAGGCCCCGAGGAGCCTTCCGCATACGGCTGCACGGCCACGGGGAAGGACGCGGGGTCATGATATGCAACGTCATATGTTGTCTCTGCACCGGTGCGCCTTTTCTTCGTTGCCGGTGGTGCGGCCACGCCGTTACCGTAGGAGGCCAGTGAAGAGGGCTTCACCGTGGAGGAGGTATAGACGGAGTTGTTCGAGGAGACGTTTTGAGGGTCTTCATCGTCGTCATCGATGACGATGATCTCCTTGGGGACTCCGTTTTTGTAGAACTCGTTCCAGTTGGGCTTTCTCCGGCGACTCTGAGCCGTGGGGAGGATGGCAGATGTCTGATACGTTGCCATGGGCGGCTGAGCCTGGGAGGACTTGGAAGCAGCGGAGGCGGAGGACAGAGCGGCGGGGTGATTCACAGAGGGATAGTGGTAGTTTGCAGCGCGGGCTGCTCCCACCGCAGGGGCCGCAGGATACGGCGTAGTGTTGGCGTGAAAGGTTTGGTGAGGATAGCGGTAGTGTGGATGGTTTGTGGGATGGGTGGCAGTGGCTGTTGAGGGAGTCGACATGACGAGGCCCAAAGGCCAGGCAAGGGCCGCTCAAGAATGCGTAGCAAAGGTGTCTTTTCGGTGAAAACTGAAGATTAAGAGGGCTCCCCTTGATGGCAAAAGCGACGATTCGCCCAGCTCAGGCGTTCACCAGGGCAGCCAGCGCCGGCACAGGCGGGAATCGAGGGTCAAGAGAGATCGAGCGTGGTGCGGTCGAGGGCTTCAGCCTGGGGAAAGGAACCCAGGCAGGCAGGGCAGAGGATGCGTTTTCTCACGCCAGTAGCAGCAGACTCTCGCGAGGGAGCGTGGTGATCGATGGGCAGCCGATGGCGAGCAGCCCGCCAGGAAGAATCAGGACACAGGCTTCAGATGTGGGGGACGGGCAGTCGATCGAGCATTGTGAGGCCAGAGACAGACTGCAGTGTTCATTGGAATGCAGATGCAGGCAGAGAAGACGCGGTCACCGGCACAGAGGCGCAGGAGGCGACGGGCGATGGGATTGCGAGCGACGACGAGGAGGAAAAGTCTGAGATGGTCGTCGATGGAAGAGCGATGGACCCGGCCAGCAACCAAGCCCGCGACCAGGGGGACCAAACCGTGGGAGGCAAAAAACACAAGACAACGTCTTCAATTGGAATAATGATAGACAGATAGCCTGCTGTCTCAATCAGCCGGATGTCCGCTCTTCTGTTCTCGACACGGTGATTTATATATCCTTGAGGCCACATCCCGCCGTCAACACACTCTTCAAGCTGAGATTCTGAGATATCCCTCACACAAAGGGATCATCTCTTCTGCCTCGCCGTGTTCACGTCCAAACCCACGGTTCTACACAATTCATTGCCACTCACTCACCCGTGCACCTGAATATGTATATAAGATCGGCCTGCAAAGTATCCTGAAAATATCCCCTACGGCTGATATATGCTGAAGTCCCGGCCTCAGCAGACTACTTTTTTTTCAGTGAAAGATGCTCATAAAGACATAGTATCTGGCCTGTAGATGTGTAGAATCTATCGCGGCACCGAGCCACATGTAGAGCATACCACTGAAAGCAAACCGCCCACCCTGCAAATATTGCGCAAAGCTGTCCAACTCTAGTGCAAAAGAAACAAGAAAGACAAAGGCCGAGTCGAAAGATCTCGTATCCAAGAGGCAGCCCCAGCAACGCCATGCTGGAATCCAAGGGTTTCTATATACATACGTAGCATATCAGCCGCGTAGTTACCTGAGAACTCGTTTTTAAATAAAAAACTGAATAAAAAAGAATAAAAGACGGTGAAATAAGACTGTCTCACGGCCCTCAAAACTAGATTCCCCGATTGAACTCGACTAGTCCGTCTTTGCCTCCACGGCCCCAGAATTCCTCCTCGAGCTTGGAAGCACTGATGGCCTGTCGCTGCGGAAACGCACCCAGCGCAAGTGGAAGCGCAAACACGGAGGTCGCAAAGATCAATCCTAGAACGCAGGGTCAGCCATCCTGATTCATTCCTATCCACACCTGATCTGAACTAGTGATTGCCGTACCTAGATTCACCGGGAGAACGAGACGCGGCCGCGACTTGAGCCAATCCATCTTCTGTAATCGGACCAGCAGCAGCGGCGGGAGGACCATGATCGGGGTGGCATTGAGCACACGGCTGATTGCAGTCTCTCCAACCGCGAGCGTTGCGGCCTTTTTACTCTTTCCAAGGCTTTGAACCTCGCCGCCATCGACCTCGCCTTTTGCCCTCTCCTCGTCCGTAGGCTGCGGATACACATCGATGCCCTTGCGTATCTCCTCTCCACGCATAAGAAACACATTCAGGGCACCGGCAGTAGCAACAGCAGCAAACGGAACCAGTCTCCCAAGAATCAACCTGGTATGCGGCGTGAGCTTCCGCAGCCGGGGCACGACCGCATTCAAGCCCAGGGCGACCGAGCACGAGGCGGAAACGGCAAGGAAATACGATTTAACTATTGACGCAGTGGAAAGGGGCGTGGATTTGTTTGCGTTGGCATTGTTGATCGCGACATTGAGTGATTGGTTGGTGATTTGCCAGAGCAGGGTTCCCGTTGTCTGGCCGAGGTTAGCGACCAAAGCTTCAACTGGATCATGCAGGGGGGGAAGAAGGGCCCATGTCGGCAGACGCACCCCAAGTCCAGGTGTCAGCATGCCAGCTGTCACAATTAAATTGGAGAGCACAAAGCAAGACATCCGAAACGGAAGAAAGACTGGTTCGCCAGTGTCTATACGAAAGTGTTTCCGGTCAGCACCGTGTTGCTTTTTTCCCCCCCCCGAGTCGAACGGTCACGTACCCGGGTGCAGTGTCGAGTCCACGATCTTCTTCGCATGCCAGATCTCTGGCGTCATGGCCGCAATCTGGCCATCTTTGTACGAGGCAAGGAGTCGCTTCGCATTTTCCAGTCCGGCAGCGGATACAAAGAGCGTTCTATGAAGATTGGCGACACGGAAACAAGGCTTAGCGTGGTGATGACTTGACTGCTCCTCTACAAAAGCGACAGGCGTGCGATAGGCAAACACAAGGGGGAAAGCCCGCTACGAACGGATTATGATTGTCACGCCGTGGGCTCGATAGACGTACCTTGGGTCTGAGATTTCTGCAGCCTGCTTGACTCTTCCCCAGTACGTGCTGAGGTCATGCTTCGACACGGGGAGGTCCCGGCTTCCAGACATCGAGGCGGCCATTGAGCATGGGCGTATGCCGACGTGAGATTCTTCGAAGAAGCAGATTCGCAAAGAAACAGAGCCACGCAGGCGAACGAAAGTGGACAGCCGGGCGGGGAGCTTTTATTATATTCCCGTTAGAAAGAATGAAGCCAGCCGACCGGCCAAAAAGAAGCAAAAAAGCACACAGAAGCGCACCCGCAACAAGCAGCGCAAAAATGATATGAGAAGCAATTGGAAGCCCGTTTATCGTCGGCTGGTGGTGGTGGCTGGCCGAAAACGGCAACCCGCCGGGCTGCTTATGTAAGGTTTTGCCGAGCGCGATCTCGGAGGCGGTGAGTGTGGCGCTAGGCCTAATGCGGGGCGCTAAAAGGCTTGTCTCGCCAAGCCCGCTATTCCCAGTCGAGCTAAATATGCAAACATGCAATCATTAGTCATCACAGCATTGCTTATGTAAAGTCTTAAGTGGACGGCTTGAAGCATCTTGATATTGATAGACTGATAGTCGAGCAAACGAGGCGAATCCCATTGAGCAAGTCGTAAGCCTCCGATGAGGGCCATGCTAGACTTTGTACTCTAGTTTTGCATTTATATCACAGGATCGTGATGATATCTTTGTGACGGTGGCTTCAGTCGATGAGGATTACGTCAAATATATCTGAGAGGCGAAATCCATGCAAACTCACCTTTGTCTACTTTGCAGATGATCTGTTACGGCCCTGTTGGCATCCATGAAGCGAAAAGCAGTGAAGCTTGGTCGACTGGTGTTGGCCCTGACGATTAAAGCAAGCTCCCCCCAAAGCGGATTTAGAGAGCTCCTTTCATTCATCCGTTTTCAGTCAATTCGCAGCACCATTTACCGTGGGCTTGGTGTGCTTTTCAATGTGTGGTGTCGCGGGCTCCATTTGGAAGTGTAGGAGCATCCATCCCAAGGCATGATAGCAGTCGGGGGCCGCAAAGTAACTCCAATGGAACAAAAATCATCAAAGACGGTGTTTTAGGTTTCTCGAATCTGGCTTCATGAGTCGGCCCTTGTCTCTTGTGCGTCATCTTCTCCTGGGAGAAGGGGGAGATCATGGTGCCGAGCGGCTTTTCCCACGCCTCTGCTCGTGTCGATGATCGTCAGAGGTGATGACACGGACATGGCTGTGAAAGAGGCAGCTTGGGAGCGGACAGGCGCATCAAGAGCCCGTCCATCTTATGCCGTAGTTAGCAACTATCTCTTTCCAGCCAGGACGCTGGAGTAACTCATTAGTTGTTGCAGCCCTTGATTCATCTTCTTTGTCCGAGTCGCCGAGGTGGTTCGACGGGGGGGGCCGGTTGTCCCATGGTTCAGCGGAAGGCTAGAGGATTTTATTTTAAGCATACGGGCAGACGAGAAGAGTTTTGGCTTGTCAAAGTGGAAAAAGGTAAACACGCGCAGGTGTTGGAGACTGTGATCTCGCTTCCTGATATCTGCATCTTGATCGAGACACTCGGTTGATGGTTGAAGGCAGAAACAAGGGCACAAGGGAACAAGACCATCGCTTGTCACCGTGTTGAAGAAAAAAAAGGGAAAAAAACCACTTCATCTCTCCCACACGAGTCCAGCTGCTGCTGCTGCTGCTGCTGCTGCTGCTTCATCTTCCTGCTACAATAACTAACTAGCCTCTGCGGCCCTCGCCCAAGGCACCGACCGACTAGCTGCATCGTGCTCCCTGCTGCCTGCTGCGAGTCCACCATTGACTGCCAGCCTCAACCCAACGCCCTCTGCCGTCCGTCACATCCTCGACCCTCCACCGAAAAAGCAACAAGGCCGCTCCCGTATATATCTCTCCCCCTTCTGCTGCCTGCTCTCTTCCCCTCTGCCTCGCAGCCTCGATGGTTTGCTCTTCTCTCTGCTCTAACCAGCCCGCACCTTGAACAGCTCGCACCGTCACACCCCATGTTCGCCAGAGCACGCCCGCTGATATGAATTGGGATCACCCAATCCACAGGTGTGTGTCTCCTCTGTCTGCCAGGCCAGCTAACGCTCCTGATCGCTGATGTGCTCTACTACCTAGTTTCACGGATCCCAATGTCGAACCTCAGACCCCCACAAGAACGCCCACCATCAGCTCCCTGGACGACACTGCCTTCCAAACGCCAAAGTTCGAGTCGAGCTTCTATGATCCTCGCGTGACATGGGACACCGCCGACCCTTACGCCTCGAGCCCCGAACTCACCAGGTCTGCCCACCGTTTCGATCAAACCCCCGGCCAAAGGGTCCAGAGCCCGGGCGATGGCACGATCTCGAGGCACAGGCCGGTAGACATTGGCAGGGCGGACAGCAATTTTACGACTCATAGCGCTGGCTTTGCGGATTCAGTCGGCTCCGCAAAACGGTCTGCTGCATCAATGCAGACACCGCCGCCCACAAGTACCGTTCGGAGGAAAGCTCAGGACCGGAATAGCACCAACTTGGATCTGAGTACCCCCATACAGCCAACCTACTCTGCTCAGCCGCTAGAAACACCCAGCCGCGTGATTGGTTTCTCTCCTGGCATCTTCGGCCTGCAGGGCTCTCCTGATTTTTTTACCATGTCCGGGAATTTGGCAACGGCTTCTCCTTATTTCTCCCGCCAGATGCCATGGGGCCATGAGGGTACCGGTTCTCAAGGTGCGGTGGGCATGTCACCGACATATGGCGGTTCATTCAATCTACCTGCCTCTTCGCCCCCAGGCCTTTTCGATGCCAGTCGCGTGGAAAGCACAAACTTAGGCACGTCCCTTCTGCCAGTAGTTCATGAACCGAATGGATTTAATGCTCGTTCAATGGCACATGATGCTTGCGGCCTGGAGGCAAGCCATGCCACTCTGCATAGTTCAATAGCCACATCTCCACGGGTGCCTCCCGTACACAGTGAAGACCCGTCCATGTTTCTGAGTTCTCCTGCACGACGGTTTGGCTATTCGGAGCAAACTCTCTCCCCGCCACCTCGTCCTAGAGTAGAAACGCGGCAACCATACCATTACCAAACAGAGTTATCGGAGCGTGAAAAGACTCAAGAATTAAAGAAACTACATCGCTCCAAGAGCTCAAGTCGACGGCAAAAGGTCTCCCGCGTTGAGAGCGCATCCTATGCACCACAGACAGCGGCGGGGAAGCCGGCCGTGAAGAGAAGCGTTACTCATTCTGGAGTTCCATCTTTGTCTAATAGTCGGCCCCAACGGCAAACCTCATTTCAAGCAGCGGTCCCGGTAATTGGCGGCGGTGGTGTCCAAGAAGACTCCATCCAAAGGCCGTTCCTCGCCTTTGAAACCACATCTCTCTCCGCTCTCTCACTCCCCTACGGTTTCTTTGCCGGCTCCAATGGAATCGTTGGTCCTGAAGATATCCCAAGGATGGACTGGCCACTACAGAAATGAAACTCATCTCAGATTCACCGACCCGGATACATCCCGAGATTCAAGGAACAGTTTCCGGAGAATCATCAACTGAAATCGAATCAGACTCATCAGACGACGAACCCAGCCTATTCGGCTGTTCACAGTCAAAATCCGTCCTTTGCGTTTCCAGATAGTATGCCTCGTAGGCCTGATTTTGTCAGGGCCCAGTCGACCTCCCGGCCACATTCAAAAGGTTCATCATATTCCTCAACCGCTGCGTCCACCCATTCCGGAAGACATTCTCCCTGGACGGGATCAACGCATTCCAGACAATCACAGCCCTCATCCCAGCACGAATATCGCCATCAAAAGAAACATCCAACGCAAGCCGCAACTCACCATTCGCGAAACCATTCCATGACCGACTCAGACGTGATGTACGACGAGGATGGCACTGGAGATGCCCAGCATGCCCTCATGCAGGTTCTCAAGGATAGAAAACGTCAGTCGCGACAGCCAACAACAGCGAAGCAGTCGGCTACCGTATCGCGCCCGTCCACAATGTCAACACTTCGATCTTCTCCGCCATATAGCGCTCGTTCGCTGTCTCGCCCGACCAGTAGCAATTCACCGACGATCACGGACGCCGGTCCCCCGACTCCCGCCATCGATCGCCAAAATAACCCTAGCACTGGCACAAGGTGCGTGTGCAACTCGATGAACAATGGTGGACATTTGATGATCCAATGGTAGCCATTACCCTTTCAAACCCCTTAGCCATACCTGCTGCTAATCTTAGTTCAGTGAGTCGTGTGCACACTGGCTTCATACAAAGTGCGTTGGCTTAGATCGACAAAAACTGCCCCCCGTTTATATCTGCGTATATTGCACTCAAACACCCAGCCGGGGGTCAGGATTTCGTGAACCATTCACCAGCGTTGGGAGTTCCTCACCGTTGGCGCGTAAATCGTATGGAGGCAGGTAAACAGCACACAACGCTAGATCTCAGGATAAATTCTAATGCTTTATCCCGGTTGGGACTGGTTTACATCTCTTTGTCCAATTTATCAGATAGGCCATGATTCTATCGAAACTCAGATGCGGATTTCTTTTGTCCGATTTTCCTTGCTCCCCTTCTCTTTTAAATACCACCTGATATACCCATTTTTCCTCCGCCCTTACCCTACCTAGCGAGTTTTGCTCTAGCCTTTCCTCGTCATCCATGTCATTGATATGTGCTTCGCTTGCCTGAGCCTTCGTAAATAGTGGCGACCTTTTATTCCCCTTGAAGACGTTCCCGCTCGACGCGGTTTCATTAACCTCTGATTTGATCCCCTTAGAAAAGCTAACCCGAAACCCCAAAGACACTAATGCTACATCCCAGCCCTTTTTTCTTCTCCGCTTCTGAACCTCGAATCGCGATTAAATATCACGGTCCTAGCGCTTTGATAATCGTTAGTTAACCAGGCACTTTTTCCTGTGCTTTTATCTACGTGGATGTCATTGAAGCTGGAATAGCATGTCCCTCAAATAGAAATATTAAAACCCTCGAATCTTAAGCAAAGCGCTTTCCCTTGGCCGTGCAGTAAATTCCATTGTATTTGGTTTGGCTATTTCTAAAGCAAATCACCCGAATTACTCTTCATTCATCAGCATTTACTTTCCGCGCCTTCTATCCAGCTCTTTTCCCCAGGAACCATCCCAAGCAATTCCCCTTAGGTTTCCTTATTCCCTTCTCGAAAATTATTCTGGACAAATTTGCTCAATGCTGCAACCTTCTTGCTCAAATCTGAAATACTTCCCTCAGCCATGATTTCAATAAGAGGCAATTCCGCCCCCAGCTCCTTCGACAGCCATGTTCGGAACTCCATGGCAATGAGTGAATCAACACCATTAGCTCGAATCGATCTGCTGGAATCAATCTGGTCGGCGGCCACGTTCAGTAGTACAGACAGTTTTCTGTGAATACCACTGGTGACGACCTCAGCGGCTTCTTCACGACTTTTCGCTGTGGCGAGGAGGGCTTGGACATGGTATATTTGAGTGTCACCGGACCCTTGGTCGCCCGACGTGATTGTGTTGCGAAGGATTGTGAAAGTTGGATAACTGAAGCATTCTGGAGGAGGCATGCCGCGCTCTTGGAAGGATCTGATGGTGCCTAGGCCGAAGATGACCTGGCAAGTGGACTCGGTTAGAGGGTAGCGAGGGTCAATGAGGTATTCCACCATTGCATGAACCTCGTCTTCACGCATCGACCCGATTGTCCTGGAGACGTGACGGGTATAGTCCTTGTTTTCAGCTACGAATCCAACGGTTAAGACGCTCCCAAGGTCCAGGCTGGCTGCTCGCATGCCCTTTGCATTAAGTGATCGAGCGAGAGCATCCTGATAGGTGTTTCCGGCAGCGTAGTTTGCCTGACTCCTACCCCCCATGATTCCGCCTACGGAAGAGAGCATGAGGAAGAAATCAAGGTCCTTGGGCAAACATTCATAGAGGTTTAGAGAACCTTGCACCTTTGGTCTCGTTGTGGTGGTCCAGTTATCGTAGGACATATTCTCAAAGGCGGCGTCCTAGAGTTTGTCAGCTTCTGAGATAATATGAAGTTGGTGCCTGGATTTCGCCTTACTCTTAGAGCCATAGAGCCTTGGATGCATCCTCTGATCGGGGGCAGGCTCTGTTGGCACTCTTCAACCACGACACGCATTCTCTCAATGTCAGAAACGTCGCATTTGAAGATCTTCACTTGACACTCTTTGCCCTCAAGTGCCGTAATCATCTCCTCGACTGGTTTCGTGATATTGCCAGAACGGGAGAGGAAAACCAAATGCTTTGCACCACGAGAGACCATCCATTGTGCCAAACTCCTTCCAATGCCTCCAAGGCCACCGGCAAGCACGTAAGATGCATTAGGGTCGAATTTGAATGGAGGCGGGATCTCCGGAACCACAGGCACAACGTCTTCCGCATTCGGTGTGAAGACAATCTTACCAGTGTGCTTTCCAGACTGCAACATGCGCAAGCCGTCTTCCACTTGAGCGTAGCTCAAGACTGTGTTCGGTCGAGCGCCGGTAATCTTTCTTTCTCCCCACAGGTCCATTGTTCTTTGAAGTACTTGCTGAACAACCTTTGGCTTATGCTCCGCCAAAGCA
Source organism: Uncinocarpus reesii 1704 (assembly GCF_000003515.1). Taxonomy (NCBI): domain Eukaryota; kingdom Fungi; phylum Ascomycota; class Eurotiomycetes; order Onygenales; family Onygenaceae; genus Uncinocarpus; species Uncinocarpus reesii. The sequence continues at coordinate 7,816,070 of NW_003052500.1, read as the reverse complement.
AGCAAATCCACCCCAGCAAACATAATGTTGTGGACAAAGGGCGACATATCAATCTTACCACCTGCAACCAGGTCCTTCTTACCAATCTCAATAAATCGGCCAAAAGGCGCAACGCACTCCCAAGATCGACGAAGTGCTTCCCGGGAAAGCGAGTTCAAAACCACGTCCACACCGACGTTGCCAGTCAGCCTCATAATACCCTTAGCGAAACTGAAATCGCGACTAGAGAAAATATGATCTTCAGCAATATTGTATTCTTTCATGATAAACTCCTTTTTCTCGACAGTTGAAACGGTTGCGAAGATCTCAGCACCGACTGCTTTGGCATATTGGATGGCAGCTTGCCCAACACCACCGGCAGCAGAGTGAATAAGGATTCTCTCGCCCTCGGCTAATCTGCCGACATTCTCTAAGCCGTAAATGACGGTTGCATAGACGATCGGCAGTCCAGCCGCAACTTCAAAACTCATGTTATTTGGAATTCTTGCCACAACGTCTTGATTTACGCGGCCATACGTCTGGAAGGTACCCTTCTTTGGGGAGTCGACAATGTATACCACACGATCACCAGGTTGAAGCCAGCTAACTGCCGGCCCAACTCTGGTTATAATTCCGGCTGCCTCTCGTCCGACAACGTCCCAGGGCAATTCCCCCATCACCGTTAGGAGGTCGACAAAATTGAGCCCAACAGCACGAATATCAATTTCAACCTCAGCCTCCCCGAGGGGTTGAGACGAAGAAGTATCGGTGACCCATTGCAATTTATTTAGCAGGCCTGGCGCGGCATTTTCAAGTTTAACGGGGCGTCCAACGTCCTTCCAGGTTATCGGCTCTGGAGCAGGTGCCGTAAATTGTCTGGCTAAGAAATTGGTAGCCGCAGCATAATCAACGATACGGTTTGTGTGAATCATATTGTTTTGCACATAGTACTCCGCATTTGCGTGTTCAGTTTGACCGGTTAGAAATTGATAACGAAACACCTTGGAAATGGAATGCGCGAGGGCGTTGCTAGGCACAGAGCCAAAGTCTGCAACAGCAAGAGTCGTAAAATCCACGGTTTCAGCGTCACGCTCCCATCGAACTGTACGTAATAGACCATTGACCATATTGAACGCCGGCTCTGAACGTGAATCACCAGTCACCCACAACAACCTTTTGCAGGTGGATAAAAAACGCTGGAAGGTCGTAAACTCATCTTCGGAGAGTGAAAATAGAACGGGATCTTGAAGTTCTAGCAGAGAAATGCAAAACGCATTGGTGACATCCTTGTTCTCCAAATCGCATGGCTGCAGCACAAGACAATTGCTAATCCCAAAGTGACTTGCAATTTCAGTTTTGATGCTCGAAATAAGCTCGGTCTCGCGCTCGGAAACATGGCAAAGAATGATAAGTTCGCTGTTAGCGTTTGGAATCCCTTTCGAAGTATTTTCCGCAGTCGTAACCATCGTGCTCACATTCGCAAGGTCAAGATAATGTGAGCTAGGTATATTGATATCCAGACCAGAGAAACCTGCGTCTCGAAGGAAACCATCCCATTCGGGCACAGTGATGTAAGGACACCATTTACGGACGGGGTCGGTCGATAGCCACCAACCCGGAAGCTGCCCAAAAACAAGTGAAACCCAGTGAATATCTGGCCGGACACCCTCTTGAATCAAGAACTTGCCTCCAGGCTTAAGTAGCAAGCGCGCGTGTTCAAGTGTCTTCTTCAAATCAGGTGTGGCGTGGAGCACGTTGTTGGCAACGATAATATCGTATTTTGCGGCATCAAAGCCCTGGGCCAGAGGGTCGCTTCCAATATCTAGCTTCTGGAAGTTAAGGAGGTCTTTCCACGGCTCAAGTCTGTCCTTTGCTTTGGAAAAGAAACTAGGTGAAATGTCCGTAAATGTATACCGTGCGATCTTGCCTGGGTTTCCGGCATCATCTTCAGCTCCAGATCTTGGACAAAGCAAGTTCAACATCAACTTCGTGAAGCTTCCAGTACCGGAACCAATTTCTAGAACTTCAAGACCGTTGAAATTATCGGAAATCATAGATATATACTTTTGCACAGTCTCGAGGCCGTCATTTAGCAATATAACTTCCTCATAATGGCGGGCTAACAGGTCATCCTGGCCGAACATAAGATATAGCGGATCAACTTCCTGTCTAACGACCGATGCAATCTGAGATCCCAAGCGGATGAGGATCTGTCCATCCGTATCGTAATCTGTCATCAGGGACCGATAGAGTTCCTCTTTTAGGTCCTTGTTCTCGGAATATTTCTCAAACAGCTCCAAAGGAACGTGGAGCAGAGACCCAGAGGTAAGTTCGGCAACAACACGTTCCATCCAGTCAAAATATATCTTGAGGTGGCCGTCAAGCGGCTGGGCGGGAGGGTTTTCCTTGAGGTCTGCAAGCCCGTCTGTGATGAGGAGAATGGTGGCAAGCTGTAGATTGACAGCGGCATCTAGCTGTTTTTCGCGAGGCGTTTTCGCAATGACCGGGGCTGAATCAAGGAATTCCGGAGTCTCTAGCACATTAACGGCGGGCTTCCACTCGAGGCCGTAACCAATCTGGGTATTGCGTTGAGAAGAATTCTCCGATGTGAGGGGTGTAAATCGGACCCCCGAAAGCAAGATGCGCGGCTCGTTATTTACCAAGTCCCAGCATTTAGAGCTATAATCGTAGGATTCATATGCCGCTACAGACACTTGGCCGTAGCAGCGGAACCTTGCCCCTTCCTGAGAGCTGATGCCGGTTGAAACCCAGGCTTCCTTGATAAATGTTGGCACCACCGGCCGTTTTAACACTGCCTGGCCGATGTTGTCACAAACAGCAATAAGACCGGCAACGAGTGTGTTATCCAATGTTGTAGGATGGATGACATGTGGGTGGACATATCCTTTAGGCATCACGGACCTGAGATCTGGGACTTTCATTTCGCCCAACACGGTTCCTTTTCCTTGTCCACTGACAGCCACGTTCGATAAATTTCTAAATAAAGGTCCGTACTTCATGCCGATTGTCTCCAGGTTTTCATAGAGCTTTCCAGCATCCATTGGAGCTTGGCAGGTTTCCATAGCTTGATCCAGAGCATCCTGCCATGCTTGTTTCGCTGCCAAACCCTCCTGGCCGTTCCCAACAAGGTCGGGAGCAGAGGCTTGGTACTCGAGAGCAACGTAACCCGAGCAATGTTCAACCCAATCATTAAAAGAAGGGATATAAGAGGATAGCTGGAAAAACTTCCAAACCGTAGAAGTCCACTGGTTGGACTCGTTGACAGGAAGAACGGACAGAGACACTTCAACACCCGCATTCGTGTCCGGAATTACCAGCGCTGACTTGATGCTCACATCTTTAAATCTGATTCCGGTTACGTGCACCGCCTCGCCTGCAGTTTGCTTGACTGCTTCGAGTGCCATAACCAAATAGCCAGCTCCAGGAAAGATAACATTATCCGTAACCTGTAGTCAACCGTTAATACCCGGTGAGCGATATCGAAAAGGGGTCAGAACATACCACATGGTCCTTTAACCAAGGGTTTTCAGAAAGCCTGAAGTACTGTCTCCATTTACGGTTAAACCGCGTCCAATCCTGCACTGGAGCGCCAAGTAGTTGATGTCGTGGGAACTCTCGTTGTCGGACGTTCTTCGCTAGTCTGCTCTCATAATAACTTTTTTCCCCATGTTCAAACGCATACGGAGGAAGGTTAACAAGTAATCGAGGATGTCGCTTCTGGCCACTGGCACAATTAACCTCCTGCAGGTTAACCGGGGAGGTTTTGCAAGCCAAAGCTCCCACTGTATTCAAAAGAGTGCTAACATCGGGTTCGTTTCGATTAAGGACGGAATAATACGAGACGTGGGATTCAGATCCGCTGGAAGCGACTGTTTCCTTAACGGCGGATTGCATCGCTCCATGAGGACCGATTTCGATAATCACATCGACCAAGGCTTTGTGCTCAATGCTGTCTTCGTCTGATTGGAAAAGCATTGCACGAAGACCGGTTGTGAATCTGACAGGAGAAACCATGTTTTCAACCCAATAAGCAGCTTCCAATGAGGAGTCCATAACCTGCTTTCCGGTAACAGTCGAGAATATGTGGATATTATTCGTGCAGTCCGGATGTTCGCCAGACAGTGTGCCCATTAGTTCACAGTACTCATCGGCGACGGCTTTCATGTGCGCGGAATGGTAAGCGTTCTGGACGTTGAGCTTCCGGGCAAATATTCCTTCAGAATCAAGGAGCGTTTTCAAAGCATCGACCATCGCCTCATCGCCAGAAACGGTATTATTCTTCGGTGAATTATAGCAAGCGATAATCAGTTCGCCTTCGTAATCTACTTTCACCTTCTCCAAATAAGACTGAAGCTTCTCTTGCTCAAGGCCAACCGCAATCATAGACCCTTTGGGGTCAGTTTGTTTAGCAGAGACATATCCGCGATAGTACGCCGCCTTCCAGGCTGCCTCACGAGACAATTTCCCAGCACAGTATGCAGCGGCGATTTCGCCCGAAGAATGCCCAACAACGCGGCTCGGAACGATGCTCCATGATGCAAGGAGCTCCACTAGTGCAATTTGGATCGATGCACAAGCAGGGTGGGAGAGCTCAGGAACATTGATACGTGACTCGCATTTGTCCTTAAGTAATTCCTCTAGGCGACAATGAGTAGGCTAGAAAGATAGTTCAAGGAATAGGACGGCTTACCCATGAGTAACCATGGACTTCCAAGCGAAGTCATATATTCTGTTGCTTCCTCTATGCTCTTTCGAAAGACTGGGTAGACCAGGAGCTGTTGGCCCATGCGGTGGTATTGAGCTCCCTGGCCAGTGAAAACAAAACCGAGCCTTGGGACATTGCGAGCGTTGATGCGTTTTGACAATGAATTCTCGCTTGCAAGGTGGTCTCTGAGCTCTGAGATTGAATTCGCAAGCAGACAAGTCTTCCATCGAAGCCTTGATCTTTTCTCCGAGAGTGTATATGCGAGATCATCAAGCAACCCCTCCGAATCCTGCAACGGCAGGTCTTGCCTTGAGAGATATTTGTTAAGCTCTGTGGCCACTCGGCCCACACCTTCTTTATCGGCGGCTGACAGTAAAAACACCCTAGGAACCTCGCCCCTCGTTGTCGTGCCGTTTGTTAGGGGTTCATCAGGGGTCGGTGCCTCAATGATTTCATAATCTCCATTCGTCGCATCGCCGTTGGTAAGCTTTTCAGTGCCATTAGGTATATCTTCCTTTGTCTCGATGTACAATCTCTTCAGCCTTGAGACATGTTCGCAAATATATTGTCCGGTTGGCGCAGATTGGCGGGTGTTGTGGTTCCCTGAAAGGCCGTTCTCCTCCAGGAAATGGTAGGCGTCGTCTAAGACGCAGTGCGCGTTAGTCCCGCCAAATCCAAAGGAGTTCACGGAAGCTCGACGGAGTCCGGGCCTCGGCCAAGGGATGCATTCAGTCGGAAAGTCAATGTTCCACTCTTTCGTTGGGATTTTCGGGTTGACTTTCTCAAAATTGGCATTCGGTGGTATTATTCCAGATTCCAAGATCATAACGGACTTGATTATCCCTGCGATACCCGCGCCACCTTCCAAGTGCCCAATGTTGGACTTGAGAGCTCCAATATACAGGGTTGTGTCGCGTTCCGCTGAAGTAAACCCATCAGCAATGCCCCGGGCTTCTATGGGGTCGCCAGCTGCCGTGCCAGTGCCATGGGCCTCCACAAACATTGTCAGATTAGGGTCTAAAGCTGCTTTTTTATACACCTCGCGGATGAGATTCGTTTGTGCCGTGCTACTCGGAAGGGTGATGCCGGGAGTGCGCCCGTCCTGATTGACGCCTGTAGAACGAATGACTGCTCGAATCGTATCGCCGTCCTCTAGGGCCTTCGCCAATGTCTTGATAACAATCGTCCCTACACCTTCACCACGGCCGTATCCTTCGGCTCTGTGGTCAAAGCTAAAGCATTTGCCTTCAGGGCCCAAGAATCCGGAGTGGCTCATGGCGATGATATCTGGGACGTGGGAGATAATGCTACCGCCCGTGACCACAGCCTACAGTCTTGTCAGCGAATCTGGCGAGAAGCCGAACTGCAACGGGAAACGAGAAACTGTGACGGATGTGATAGCCTACCATCTCCGCATCGCCGGATCTTAGACTCTGGGCTGCCAGGTGGACAGCAACAATACCGCTGGAGCATGCCGTGTCGATCGTAATACTGGGTCCGCCAAAATCATAAAACCAGCTGACGCGGTTCGAGATAATAGACTGCTGGCCGCCAGTAGGTTTATGCTTCATCGCCGTCTCCAAGTCCGCATCCATGAGGATCATATGGTCCCGGTTAAATCCACTCGCGTAGACTGACGTCTTGGAACCAATGGCTTTCTCCATCGGAATACCAGCTAGATAGTAATGGGTGAGCTGGGTTTCAATGAGCAGACTACATCAGAAGTGAGTTCTGGGATTACCATTCTCGAGCGCGTGATAGACATTCTCCATTGCTACCCGCTGCTGGGGATCCAAGGTCATAATCTCCGTTTTATTGACGTTGAAGAATGGCGCGTCAAATCCCAAAGGGTCTTCGGATAGGAAATGGGCACCTTTAACGTAAAACTATACAGTCGAGAGTCATGTTAGCACAGTCACTTTTCAGTGGGCCCGACGGTATAGAGCACCAACCGTTCCGCCATGTTCAGGATCTGGATGATAGAAGGCATTGGCGTTAAACCGCTCCTTTGGAAAAGGAGTGGCTGCCTGGCGAGCTCTCAGCAAGAGCTCCCAAAATCTATCTGCACTTGTCGCCTCTTGGGCAAAGCGAGTTGCGAAACCGACGACGGCCAACGGCGTTGTATCGGCATCGCGGCTAAGCAGAGTCGCATCCATTATTAAAGGGTATTCTCAAAAAACGCAAAAAGGACAAAAATTGAAAACGTCTGCTAGCCCGGGCGGAATGATGTCTATTTATTTTCAATTCCTGGGACTCCTAAAGATCTCTATGATGTAGCGGAATTGACAGGGGATATAAAGGGCCTTTGTTGAACTGGTGAATTAGGAGTTGGTTATCCGAGGCGCGCAACAAATGCCCTGACGGCACTGCTCAGTGAACGTTTGGCAGTGAATTCCGGAGCAGCTCTCCAACACTGTTACCTGGCTTGAGAGAGACCCGTTCTGCTGCATTTTCCAGAATCAATTGACACGGGCCACGTGTTAAGCATCGTGGGTAAAAGAAAAGGAGCAGACTCTGAATCCGCCGCGGGGAGAGCGTTTTGTTAGCACGCATCGATGTGTTTCGGCCCTCCCAATGATTTAACTAACTAACTAGCTAGTTAGCTAGTTACCCTCTGCTTGTTCACGCGCTCCACCTGTGGAAAAGACTGGAGTCCGGAAACTCAAGGGATTAGCCGCTATCAAAGATGTTGTGCGTGGCAAGATTCCCTTAGTCTCGTTTTCTGATGACTTGGAATTCTTAATTTTTTATCTTTTTTTTTTATTTTTTCTCCCTTTGGGTTTCTCCCGGCCGAGGCCAAGCAATTGGAGAGGCGCCATCATTATTATCGCGCTTCGACAGCGGTTTCATTGACCGTCTCTGAGCAAAATTAATTGTAGGATGCATATACGGAGCCCTGTAGGTGCAACATGAGGAGTCCCAAAGCGCAGCCCGGGTTGGTTGATCAGGCCTGGGAACTGCGAATGAACATCGAGACAGCCTGCATATTAAAACCGCGCCCAGACGTGACGGCGGGGACATGCAGCAGAGGCGAAGGGTGCATCCACGCTGGCGACCAGCAATATAGAGTTGTGCCGAGTATGATCCTTGCAGGGATTGCGTCGCTGGAATCATCAGGCCTGGAGACATTAAAAATAAAAAAAAAATAAAAAATAGCTATTAATACCGCAAGCGACAATCATGCGTGGATGCAGCAGATCACTGTTGAAACGCTCGTCACACAAAGGCTGCTGCACAAAGCGGTTGTTTCAGTCGGACGCCGGCGAGGTTGGCCTGTTGGATGTGTGTTTCCCCAAGTGTTCTCTCGCCCGCGATCCGGTTGACGGGATCCTGGGAAAGGCGCAAGAAACATGGACCCGGGAGCCTAACGGCAGGCAGCCCGAGCCAAAACTCCCTGCTGGGCTGCGGGGACTGGTGTCGCCAACGGTTCGCACCGCGCATTGCAGCGAAGATCTCTCCATCCCAGGTCGTTGGGATCCGCAGAGAAAGAAAAAAATAGAGATGCAGCGCCGTTGACGCTTCCATCATCAATGGGTAGTTATTGCACTCTGCATCCGTGGTGCACCGGTCGAGAGTCGAATCCTGAAGCCCTCTCACTTGACTCTGTACATCGTTAGTTCGCTAGGCGGCCCACCGTCTCCCCGCCGCCAACGGCCGGTCAGGCCTCCATGCGGCAACATTGCGACTCGCCTTGATGCCGCATGGCTGTAGTTTACTGTTGACGCATGTATCAAGCTGGATGGTCACCCGTGAACTGCGAATATGGTGGGGCTGTCTCTGGTGCGCTGCCTGTAGTTCTTCATGAGAATGATACATGCAGGTATCAGCTTGCAGGCCAAGTAGAGTCCTGGGCTGTCTCGGAAGGGGAAGCGAGCAAAAGGCCCCGCGAGCTGATCTATGCCAGGATCAAAGGCCCGCTTCTCCCATCCGGATCACTGCCATCACACCAGGAGCCCTGCTGCGAGTCTCTGAGAGGATGACGGATACTGCATCTCCAGGTCTTGCGTTGGACCTTTGCGGTCGCAGGGATCCATCGCTCCATCCCGGTCCTGTAGCTAATGGTCTTTCTCGTGGAAGGGGATCCTTGCTTGCTGGGCTCGCAAGCTCCTCCCTCGGACAGCTGCAGGACGGACCGTCATGGTGCATAAAAGTCCAAAGCGCGAAGTCGACGGGGACAATATCAGACGGGAGAGAGGCGCCTCGCTTCTTCGTGTGATGTGATTTCGTGCCGCAGCTCGCTGTTGCTGACGCCCGCTGGCAGGCCATGTGAACGCCGAGAGAGCTAGAAGGTTGCGTTTAAACTCAGCTCCTTGCCCAAGTGCTCTGCTTAGCGACATATGTAACAAAACTCACGGTCTCCTCCGTCACTGCTGCATACTACAACCACGCGTCCCTCGTCATGTCCGTCCAGTCCTGGATACTGCCAACCCCGCCGGTGCTGCGACCTGTGCCGTGTGGATGGAGGAGCATGACCTGGGAGGTCGCCTCGGCCTGTGCTTCTGGCTTTCGACGACAGCCAGCAGATGGAGAGTGGACTGAGCGAGTGGGTGCTGAGCACGGATGCAAGGCCTCTCCAGCAATGGGCTGCTGTCAACGGCCTCCGACTGGCCTGCCTCTCCATCTCATCCCAAGCTCCATAGATGAGCTAGCCCAAACGAGGCATTCATGATGCGCCGTCCGTGAGCTGCATTAACGACAACCTTGCGAGTTAAGCGCGTTTTCGTATAGGTAGCAGGCCCGGGATGCTGGCCAAACCCAAGCTCGCAAGGCGAGGTTGGACGGCGAATCCTTGAACAGCCCCATGCTTGAACGAATGATGGTTTTTTTTTTTTTTTTCCATTCCCTGCAATGGATCCCTTGCAGCTCAGACAGTGTGATCCAGAAAGCTGGGTGATATGATTGCATCAGGGGCAGCACGGCCCGTCTTGTCCAGGTTGACCACCGCCAGCTCCGTATTTTGAAAGGCAAGGTAATCCACTGTTGGCTTAGAACCATCAACAGCTATCGAAACAATGGCAGTGATTGGGACTGAGTTTGTCTCAGCACTGGTGATATCGCGTGGAAACTAACAAGTTAACTGATAGGGACTCGAGCTGCTGACGATCCAGCTCTTTAGCAGCCCATTCATTCTGGGGGCACGGCGCTTGATCAGACCATCGCGTCGAATCAGCCACAACCACGGCAGACATCATCGAGCTAGTTACCTAGTCACTGAGAGCGCGGCGTTGATGATTGCACTCCGTCGTCTTCACTTCTCGCGTCTCTCGCGAGTTAGTTAACTGATTGACTAGCTAACTAGCGTGTGGTGAGAAGGCCGATGTCAGCCACCAGGTCGGCAGCCGCACGACCTCAGCGGGCCCTCGATTCAAAGTCGCGCCGACGACGAGGTAAGGACCCGTGTCATGACAGTAGAAAATCCGTGTCAGCCAGGGCTAATTCAATTGCTCGCCATGCTCCGCTCCCAGCGACAACCCGAACCCGCGTCGCGTCAAGACGCTCTGCTAGAAAAGGACCCTGCCAACCAGTCGACGCACACCCACTCGAAGCTGTAAGACGCCCTGTCCTGTCTTTCTTTTGATGCGAAGCGGTCCCCAGGCCAAGACTCACAACGCCGCCAGGTTCGCCTGCACACCCAAGGCCCGCCGCCCGGCTACTCCTTCGTCCCCAAAGGCAACGTCTACATCACCCGCAACAGCCGCCTCCACACCCATCGGTCCAACCAAGTTGTGTACACGGTGCAGCACTCCAAAACAAACCGCACGTTGGGCATCTGCGTCCCGTCGGACGTCCACACGCGGGTGCTCGGCCTCGCCGCCGAGACGGCTGAGGCGCGAGAACTCGCCGTTGCGCAAAAGGACACCCGCGATGCACGCCACGCAAGCGACATGCTCGCGCGGGAATTCCCACACATGCCGGCGCTCGATATGCGTGCTATCGTGAATCACGCATTCCTCAAGGGCTCGGGGCGCGTGGGTCGTAGCGGGACAGTGAGCAGTGAGGAAAAGAAAGCAGAGCTGGCGGTTGAAGCCCATATCCGCCATGTCCATACGGGCTACGAAGGTTTACTGGAGACCGGGATGCAGCGGGAAGACGCCAGAGAACTGGTATGGGACCAGGTGAAGAAGGTCAAACGGGCCTGGAAGGAGGGCGTGCCATGAAGACGGTAGCCGGCCAGATCCTACGGCAGCTGCTTGGCCTGAATGCATGGATGAGCGCCTCTCCCGTCGCAACGCACAGTGGGCAGCAGCCACTCATCCGGAAGACTTCAATCAGCGAGCAACACTTAATACCCTACATACCGATATACCATCGGAAGATTGTTGTTCCGATTAACTAACTAGGGGCTGCTCGCTCGTGTTTGTGCTCAATTTGGTCTCCGTTGATGAAAGAGAGTCGATCGCTAGTTGGTCATAATGACTAGTTATTGGATGCTGGCTGCAGAAATTCATAGAAATAAAGCCCATTGCATTTCCTGCAAGCAGCTAGCTGCACGCCGTGTTTCGCGCGACTAGAGGGCGAACCGCATGGCCCAGCCGTCGCTATATTTGGATCGTCTATTTTTAGCATCTGCAACATGCAACTATATAAAGATGCACGAACCATCGTCGCCTAGAAATTGAGCATTCTTACAGACGACTAGCAGTCAGTCGCAATGATTAGAAAGCGAACTCGTCCCATGCTTCAACTCTCCGAGACCGTCCAGCGTCTTGCGAGCAGTCTCACGCGAGACATGATCTCTCCTCCATTGTCGCCGGAATGCGGCTTCGATCCTAATCGAATCACTCCCGCGGTGTTAGCAGCAACCGAGTTCGTGGCAAACAAACTGCTCGCAATGTCGGTCCACGTCCGATTCATCGTCACCCGCTTCACCCCGTTGCCCATCGGACAGGGATCAAACCTCCTCATCATCCCCATCGCGCCTCTCGATCCAGGAACCTGGGCCGCCATCAACAAGCATAGCCGTCGCGCCGCAAAGAAATTCGGCCTGTCCTCGAGATGGATGACCCCGATTGATGTGGGCGAGACGCGAACAACACACTGGGAGGACATCATCAAGCGGTCCTTGGTCCAGAACGACGTCCTCTTCAGCCACGAAGGCCTAACGCTCCTGAACATCGACCACGTCTACTTGCTCAAGCAATATCTAAATGCCCTTTCGAGAAACGTCACGGAGCACATTCCACCTCACATCTACCTGGACGCCTGTCTCTACTTGCTGAGGCAACTTATGCGAGAGACCCGAGGCCGGCCGTTCACGCGCGGGTTCATCCACTGTACGTATGACCACCTCCACGTCCGCGATGACCTTCTCCTCCACCTGGCAAAGAAATATGAACTCCAGCACGGCCATGAGGCCATCGTCATGTTGAAACAGAAATCAAAGGGCAACGAGCGAACGAGGTTCTTCATCAATAGGCGAGGAAGTCTGATGAGACAGCCAGCCTTGAGCCGAAAGCCCGTCACCCCCAACACTGCCTCCGACGTCACGCCCATCACCAGAGGCGAGTGGAGGCTCCTGATGGAACAAAGCCTGGTTCATCTCGGCATGACGCCGTTTCGCTGAAGGAAAGTAGCAGCAGTTTCGAATGTTGTCCCTCTGTTTGTCTCGCTAACGCCTCGTCTCTACAGGCAGTTCAACCGCAGACGGAAAGACTAAATCTGCCTCCAAACCGCACCCACGGCACCATCGTTGCGAGAATCTCAATCCCACGGGCTTTCCCAGCCTCGATGGACAGTAGCAACGTCAATTCTGCAGTCGTCTCCGACAATCGACAGAATGGCGAATCGCAACGCAGCCCAACACCAGGGCAGGTCGGAACACACCCACCGCGCTCCTAGGCGAGTCAAGCCCTGGTGAGTTGTATTTGGTGATGGAATCAGACGTGGGGGCCCATATCCAGAGAAGCCAGTGTTGCTCTCGAGAAAAGATTTTGGGGAAATCCCTGGAATGGGCAGAAGAGGTGGCCAAACGTGAATGTCAAGAATCGTCACATTGATTTCAACCTCAGGCAGTGTTGGCTCGCATCCTCTATTGTCTCGTGATACTCTGTAGCTCTACTAGATAACTAGTCGAAT
>NW_003052500.1:7795151-7803077 GCF_000003515.1 Uncinocarpus reesii 1704 | reverse complement strand
GGGTCGCGTAAAGTCAATCCGTCAGCACCCAGTTGCTGTCGAACGAGGCCACCCAAAACCACAACGGACTCTCCGGTGCTCACCCGTCAGAAGACCGCGAAGATGGAGCAACACCTTTCTGGCGCCGACTCACCGCGAAAGCGCTTGAAGATTTCAGATCACCAAGCTGTCGTGGCCCCCGGCGCACCGGCCACTGCTGACCTCCAAGCAGCGCCTACGGCAGATGCGCAGGCATTGAAAGAGGCGGAAGTTGGGATTACGGGATTCGTTTGCCCTGATTTACCTGGGTTTTCGGGCATCTTAAAAAAGAGGTGAGATTGGGAAACCCGCGTGCCCGCTTCAGTCACTCACTTAGCCTTGGCTCCATTCGTCAGATACACCGATTTCCTTGTCAATGAAATCCTCCCATCCGGCCAGGTCTTACACCTGCAGGACCTTAAGGTGCCCGCGTCGTTGAGACCAGACTCGCGAGAGCTTTCGGCGCAGAAGGCGAGTGAACCACCAAACGAAACCCCCGCCCAGCCAACGACGGAGACTGTGTCAGAACCGCGGCAGCAGAACGATGGGACCTCCGACGCGGTCGTCGAAGCGGCAGAAACAACGGCTGCCGCTGACAACGGGCAATTGGAGTCCCAGGTATGTTTTGCTCAGCGCAATTGTGTTGACGTTGGAGCTCACGGATGGCAATCTACTTAGATCTCGGAGCAGGACCAAAAGCTCTTGGAGCAGTATCTAGGCGCAGATGTCACGGCAAAGGTTGTTAAGCTGTATGGTCGTGCACTTGCCAAACCGCACCTGAAAGCTGGCGATCTAGGCCGTGTGAAATCCGAACCCGTCCCCGAGAAGGATACGAGGACCATCGTCCACCAGGCTCTCCGACGTATATTTGGCGGCCGGATAGAATCCTCAACCGAAAGCGACAACTCTCTACTCCTTTCCCCTGTTCCTATTAAAAGGCTGAAATCCCAGATGAAGGGCGGTGTCGCGGACAACCGGAGAGGCAAGCTGGGTTGGAGTGAAGTTGGCGGCGAGTACCTACACTTCACAGTCTACAAGGAGAACAAGGATACCATGGAAGTTATGAATTTCCTAGCTCGCCAGTTGAAACTCGGCATCAAAGGACTCAAATTTGCGGGAACAAAAGACCGACGGGGTGTCACGGTTCAGCGGGCGAGCGCGTTCCGTCTCGATGCTGGTAGATTGGCCAATATGAATCGCACGCTGCGCAACGCCGCAGTGGGGGACTTCAAATATGAGAAGCAAGGGCTGGAACTGGGTGATTTGGGCGGAAATGAGTTTGTGATCACTCTTCGAGAGTGCGAATTTCCGGCTGCCCTTGATGGTGGCGCAGTGCCAGACGTTTCTGAGGTAGTGTCCAAGTCGCTGCGGAATCTCCATGAAAGAGGTTATTTCAACTTCTTCGGACTGCAACGGTTTGGCACGTTCACAACCCGGATTGACACTGTCGGCCTCCAGATGTTACCATTCGACCTCAGGGGAGCATGCGAATGCATTCTACATTGCACCCCAGAGAGTCTGGATGCGGCGCAAGGCAGCGGCGCGCCGGCGAGGACATCTGATGGGTCCGGACGATATCTTGCGAGCAGAGGCGATTCACGTTTTCCAGTCGACTGGCGAAGTTGGCCCAGCATTGGCGAAAATGCCGAGGAAGTTCACGGCCGAGTCAGCAATCATCAAGCACCTTGGCCGGAAAAAGAATGATTACTTGGGCGCTTTACAGACGATCCCGCGGAATCTGCGGCTGATATATGTGCATGCTTACCAGGCTCTCGTTTGGAACCACGCCGCCGGAGAGCGCTGGCGATTGTACGGCGACCGCGTCGTCGAGGGCGACCTGGTGCTGATCCACGAGTTCAAGGAGACCGACGATTCCAGAGCTGCGATGGCGGAAGAGGTGGATGCGGATGGCGAAGCTATCGTCTTGCCCAACACCAACGACAGCGCTGTTTCCGCCGACAGCGTGTTCGAGCGCGCCCGGCCCCTGACCAGTGAAGAGGCGGGGAGCGGCAAATACACGATTTTCGATGTCGTGCTCCCGCTTCCCGGATACGACATCATCTACCCTCCGAACCAATTGACGGATTTCTACAAGACCTTCATGGGCAGTGAGCGGGGCGGTAAACTCGACCCGTTCGATATGCGCAGGCAGTGGAAGGACATCAGCCTCAGCGGCGGGTATCGGAAGATTCTCAGCCGGCCAGGTGCGGACTATTCATTCGAAGTGAAGCAGTATACGGACGACAATGAGCAGTTCATCAAGACTGACCTGGAGCGGATCCGCGAGAAAGCCAGCGATGCGCAGGGCGAGTCGAACAATCAACAGCAGAGCGTCCAGGATGAGCAGATGGACGCTGCAAAGGAGAAGAAGCTGGCGGTGGTGATCAAATTCCAGCTCGGTGCGAGCCAGTATGCTACAATGGCGCTGAGGGAGCTGATGAAAACTGGGGGCGCCAAAGAGTACAGGCCAGAATATGCGGGTGGAAGGCGATGAGAAACCTGTGCAGCAAAGAGACATTGTATCTATCTACTCGGAATGGACTGGCAGCCAAGCCATAGAAGCAGAAATCAGATCTCATCTGCATCCAGGTGGTCTCACTACATAGTTAACTGTGCAAAAAGCCAGGCTGAAGCACAGGAGACTGATATCGAAGACATTCTTCTTTGCTTGTTCTCTCCATCCACAAAGTAGTATGCAGGCTCAGCAGTTCCTCCGCGCCAACACCAACGTTCTCCCAAAAGCGCAGCTTGTCCCACCGGGCCCATCCCCTAGATGGCGGTGGTCGGTCAAAAGCATGGCATTCATTCATCTTGAACTGTAATAATATCATTGACTTTTACAGAGTACAGTGTGCATCATCGCAATTGGCGTTTTATGTCTTGTCTACATAACCATCTAAAAAATGAGGGGCGGCAGTGTCATAACTAGGTAACTAATAATCCATCAACATGAGTTGAACCAAACGCCAGTCGGCGGTTCATTGAGTGCGAGATCGCAGTTGTTAGCGAGCACGGAGCTTCTATTGCCGCTTTTCGATGCCGAGAAACCCCTTCAGGGCCAGAGGATATCTTCGTGTCTTATTAAAGTTCCGTCCACTAGTTACTCTGGAGCTATAACTACCCCACGATCCATGCCCCATGGGGTCTGGGTTGAAGCCGGGAGTCTCGCGTTGATATTTCCCGTCAACCGAGCAACTCATGATATTAATTCCGCTCTGTTGACAGCCACTGCGGGGCGTTTCCACTGGTCCGCCACCAACACAGTACTATTCTTCTTCATGAGCGTTTATTCTCGTTTGATCAAACCATGCTGTTAGAGCCGATGGCGGGGGTCTGAGGCGTCGGGCTATATATGACCAAAGTCCCTACTCGAGCTCCTTTGTTCCGTAGATTCTTATGAAGGTATACGTTTAGAAAGGCAAGATGGCTGTTGGAGTTACGGACAAGACACCGGAAGTTCGCCATGAAATCCCCAAGACGTGTAAGGCAGGGGTTGTCTATAACGAAGGGCCCGATTTCGTCTTGAAGGTGGAAGATGTCCCAGTTCCGGAGCCCGGTGAGAACATCGCTGCTACGCGGGTCAGAGATAGCGTTTGGACTGACTGTATTTAGGACCGGATGAGGTTCTCATCAAATTAAATATCACCGGCCTCTGCTACTCCGATATCCATTTCATGCTTGGAGACCTGGGCGGGCCTACTATGGGCGGGAACAACGTACGGTCGCCGGGCCATGAAGGTGCCGGTGTCGTCGTTCAGGTAGGATCCAACGTGAAGAACTGGAAGGTCGGTGATAGGGCAGGCGTAAAGCCAATGTGGAATACATGCGGTTCCTGCGAACTGTGCTGGGGCGACAAGGAGACTTATTGTCCCAAATCTATCTCCACGGGTCTACAGGTTGCTGGAACATATCAACAGTATATCACAAGCCCAGCGAGTTACACGACACCAATTCCTGATGGCGTCCCTGACGAGATTGCGGCGGTAAGCTCAGGTCCAGAAAAAAAGCTAGATCCATTTTCTGTACGCGCTGTCTGACGTGCTCCTGTGGTTGGGGAATTAGCCTATCATGTGCAGCGCCTCAACAGTCCTTCGCAGCCTCGAGGAGTCCAAACTACGGCCCGGGGAATGGGCGGTCTTCCCAGGAGGAGGAGGCGGTGTCGGCATCCAGGGTGTTCAACTCGCCAAAGCCATGGGGATACGGGCTATCGCGATCGATACTGGAGATGCGAAGAGAGAGCTGTGTTTGAAAATGGGGGCAGAACACTTTGTGGATTTCAAGGAGAGTAAAAACGTGGCCAACGAAATCGTGGAACTCTGCGACGGAATTGGTGCCCATGCGGTCTTTGTGACAGCGCCTCAAGCATACAGGGATGCCATCTCCTTTCTCGGTGGTCGGGTTGGGGCCAAAGTTATGTGTATCGGGCTGCGTAAGTCCTCAAATCGCAAGGGGCGAACAAGGCCGTAGTCGGCTAACTGGAGACACAGCATCGGCAAGCGAATACGTGTTTGGCGCTCATCCTGCGCAATTTGTTTTCAAAAACATGTCTGTCGTGGGCACGCTGGTTGGGTCGATGAAAGACACTGCCCGGGCCCTCGATTTTGCCAAGCGGGTAAGTCTCTGGAGCGGAAAAGTAGGCGTTGATGCATCCAGGCACTGATGGAATAATGATAGGGGCTCCTCAAACCGATCTATGAGAAATGGCCGATAGAAAGGATGCCAGAAGCAGTTGAGAAGCTGCGGCGCGGACAAGTCGCGGGGCGATATGTTGTTGATTTTAACGCATAGCGATTGGACAATAGAAATGTGTTTCGCGAGAGTGGATTATAATTGCTGCCATTAGTTGTATGTACCTCGGGTTCGTCGCCCAGACTTGAGACGACCCATGTGAAACGGGTATTTGAGAGATGGGTCGCCGTTCAATGGAAAATAAGAGAATTCATGCATACAAAACAACGGCTCCGCTTTTAAAAACCGTTGGGGAGAGGAGATGCTTGTGTGCTCGTCCCACATCCAGACAACAGGTCCAAGCTCCAGCATCGCGAGGTGAGTATGTTGATAAAATGCAACGCCTCCATATGAAATTCGGAGTAGACTTGACTCAGCGCCAATTCTCGAGCAAATTGACAGATTGCTGCATTGAAAAACAAAGGATACATGTTTTTAGGAAGGAAACCATTCCTGCAGTCTCGCTGGGGCCCTTTGCCAACATGTTACATAAAAAGCGGCCTGCCCCTGTCAAGAGATGCGCAACGCCGCGCTGAGTTCCCGAAGCAGGGGGATGCAGTTCAATGCCAACAGCATGGTGACTGTAGAAGATGCGGACTGCTAGAGATGGCGGGTGATGAAGACGAGGAGAGACGAGAGAAGCGAAGACGTGAGGTTCGAGACTCGAGAAAGAAGCGACGTGCAGCCGAGGCCCAACTGGGAAGGCGGTGGACAAGGACTTGCGTTGAGGCGGCAGAACGAGCAAACAGTGTAAACTAAACGAACAGAGCAAACACCTGCAGATAGGGCTGAATCTGCAAAACAGAGCAATACGGCAATACACGCTGCTTCTGGGCGTCGCGGCCACAAAGACCGGTAATGCAAATACGCCGGGTGTCAATGACGACATCGATACCACAGTACCCGGCTGGTCTGTATCGGCTAAACCCAAAGAGGCATCAACCTCGGCGCCACGCTGCACTCCCATTGGCCAATTGCACAAGCTCACCTGTATTGCTTGTTTTCCCAACAGATTCCGTTTCGTCTGATCTTTTTTTCTGTTCTTAAACCACCCACGGCCGCATCATGGCTCTTCGGTTCCCTGTTTGTCTCTCTGTCTCCATTCCCTGATCCCGCCCTCTCTGGATAGAGTCCAATCCAGCTCTGCATTGCAACACCGTCACCCCGTCCCCATTGTCAGAGCCCCCCGCTGGAAAGCATCCTCTCTCTGTCTCCCGCTGCATGCTCCGTCAAGCCGAGTAACTGAGAAGAGCGCGATCGCCGGGATGATCTAATCTTTCGCAGATCCAAGCTCAGACCGCCCGCTTACCGTGACACCGACCCAGTACTGCTTTGGCAGCAGCCAGCATATAACCCTCGCCGGCCCCGTCTTTCTTCGCGACTCTCCCCTTACAAGGACACGTCCTCGTCTGACGCTTGCGCAAATCAACAGCCCACCATGCGATCCTGGCTGTCTTCACAGCGGCCTGACATGCCTTCTGTGCATTTCGGCCTTCCTCGACGCTCGCTCCTCAAATTTCCACCGGGATCCCAACCGCACACCATTCCCGCCCCTCCTGCGGAGCGCTCGTGGCTTCAGCCGTTCACCATCCCGCCAAAGCTGTACAACGATGCTCTGAAGGTGCAGGTTCCTATCACCATCGCCGCCGTGTACGCCGCAACCGTCATCCTCATCAATCGTGTCAACAAGAAGCGAGGCTACAAGCCGTGGGCGATCAGCAAAACCAAGGCTTTCCACCTTTTTGTCGTCTTGCACAATGTGTTTCTAGCAATCTATTCCGCGTGGACCTTTGTCGGCATGCTGAACGCGTTCCGTGAATCCATGCCTGCGCGTTCAGAGATGCACGGCAATGGATTGGTGAATGTGGTGGACGCGCTTTGCAAGGTCAATGGCCCTCGAGGCCTCGGAAATGCTGCCGTGTACGATACCAATGCCGATTCGTGGACCATCCTCAACCCGGAATACAAGTTGGGCCCCGGCAATACCCCTGACCCGACCGACGTTGGTAGACTCTGGAATAAGGGTCTCGCCTTTTTCGGCTGGATTTTCTATCTTTCCAAATTCTATGAGGTTCTGGATACTGCCATCATCTTGGCAAAGGGGAAGAAGAGTTCGACTCTGCAAACTTACCACCATGCCGGCGCCATGATGTGCATGTGGGCCGGCATTCGGTACATGGCTTCTCCAATCTGGATCTTCGCTCTTGTCAACTCCGCCATCCATGCGATGATGGTATGAGACACCCCATCTTTCCTTGCCTGCAATGGGACCGGGAAGCTAACCTAGTCGCAGTACACATATTATACGTTGACGGCGCTCAAATTCCCTATCCCTGTCCGCATCAAAAAATCCTTGACCACGACGCAGATCCTGCAGTTCATCCTAGGCACCTCTCTTGCAGCCAGTCACCTTTTTATCTACTACTCCATCCCGTTCCCCGTCCCCCACACGGTCACCCTCCCTCCCTTGGCGTCCGTGGTGCCTTCTGTCGCGGCGGTCGCCAACGCTACTCAAAGTGGGATGGGCTCGTGGCTGAAGAAGCTTGCACTTCGGGCTGCTGGCCATGAAGGCGTGGCTGCGAATGTCGTAAATGCAAATGGCACCCTATTCGGCTCGGATGGTATGCGGGCGGCCGAAGCCGCGTTGGGAAAGCAGGAGGTTCGCTATACGCTCGAGCCCCAGACCTTCTCCTGCATGGATACCAGCGGCCAGGCTTTTGCGGTTTGGCTCAACGTCCTGTATCTCTTGCCGCTGACGTGGTTGTTTGCCCGTTTCTTTGTTCGCTCGTACCTCCGCCGCACCGACCCCAAAGCGAAGCGTTCCATGAGCCACAGTCACGCTGCTGAAAAGGCAGGGCTCGATGCCCTCAAGGGAGTCACGCGTGAGATCCAGAATGCGGTTATCGAGATGCACGGCGACGGCAACGGCACGACAGACAACGAATCCGGAGTGTCAGGCACCAGCACCCCACATCCCGAAGCGTATGAAGCGAACATTGACCAGGTGATGACCAAGAAGCAAGCTCGTGCGGAACGACGGTACAGCGCCACCACCAAACACCCGGAAGGCGTAAAGATGGCGACGGGCAACTCAGTGGGAACACGCACTCCAACCGACGCGTCGGCGTACGAGGCGAATGTTGAAGACATCATGTCCCGAAAACAACAAGCGGTGGACGA
>NW_003052500.1:7778522-7795051 GCF_000003515.1 Uncinocarpus reesii 1704 | reverse complement strand
CAAGCGAAGAAGCCGAAGCGCCGTGGGTCTCTGTTCGTGGTGGTAAAGGAGAGAGCAGGAAAGGTTCGAAAGTTGGAAGCAAGTCCGGCACCGGGTCACCGCCGACGAAAGGCCAGGAGCCCGGATTCAACGTGCTGGCGGATGAGGGCGAAGAGACGCTGACAGAGGCACAGCAGCCGGAGTGACTGAATGTGCCATGAAGCATGAAACACGGGACCTGAGAAAACGCCACGTGATACCCACGGTGAAATCGTTCTTGCTCCGGTTTTTGATATCAACATTTGGGGGGATAAGGAAATAACATCGCATGATGGCTTTCAAGATTGTTGGACCAACTGGCCTAGCTTACCGGCACGGCCGGATTCGTAATGATCACGACGATTGGAGGGCATTGCTGATAGCCGCGGATGACGGGGATCAAGAAGCTGTCAGCAGGATGGTCACTGCAGCACCCGCTCCTCAACCTGGAGTTGACGCTCCGCTAACGGCAGCAACTCCTTAACAGATGCTCGACGGAGCGACGGCTGGGTTGGCGGAGCATGGGCAACAGCATTCCGTGCTGCGGAGGATACTGGCGATCCAGGTCATGGACCAAGGCGGCTGACAGTGGTATTTCGAGGGAGGAAAGGGAGGTGGCGAGGACCAGCAGGCCAGAGTGCTATTACTGTAAATGATGGCATGGCGAGTGCTTGGGTAACCAGTTCTTAGTTAGCGACAAAAATGTGTGTTTAATGATTGCCGCAAAGATGTGCATATCCGCAGTAAATCTCTCCGCTTTGACGTTACGTAATCAACCGTCGTGGGTCAGATCATCGCTGAGTCAGCTGCACTATGCCGCTTCGGGCGAAAGCAGCCCACAGCAGCCAATCAGCGGCCGCCGTGCGCACCACCACACGGGCGGGCGAGGTGGGGCAGTACGCTAGACCCAACGCGGGCTAGGCGGTACCGAATGGCGGCCGCTGATTGGCGCAGGGGCGGGTTCCCCTATTCCAGCAAGTGACAATACGCGGTCTTTCTCCTCGCTGCGTCTGTTTCTCTCTCTCTTCGTCTCCTCTCCTTGTCTTCTTCGCTCTGTCTCACTTCTCACTTTGTCCTCAACCTCACTCCCTCTTCGTTTCTTCTCCCCCTCGCCCTCCCTCTCTCTCTCGCTTCACGTCTTTCTTCCTTCTCCTTCGTTCTCTCATCGCTGGCGTTGACCTTCTCCCGCTTCCTGTCTCCCTTTCGACCACCTGCATTCGCCCCGTCGACGCCCGTGCTGTTGCTCGTCTCCCTTGCTGGCTGCCTCCCGTCGTTGGCTTCACTGCGGCCACTCCGTCCTCCTGCGTGGATTCTTCTTCTTCTTCTTCTTTTTTAGGCCCTCTTTTGTGTTTCTTTTTCAGAGCGTCCTGCATCTGCCTCCGTTTCGTATTGCCATTGTTTTCCTGGACTTCTGCGCTTCTTCCCCCCTGGACCATTTCAAGCAACCGATCTTTCGAGAACAACCTCCACCGTTCCACCCGCTCCCTTCGACACCGTCATGCGCTCTCGCCGTTGCTGAACGCATTGTCCATTCGGGCCTTGTCTCATAGTCCACCCCCTCACCCCCGTCGGCTGTTTGTGACATTTCATGTCTTGGTGAGTCCCTGCTTTATGCAAGCCTTCCCTCTGCGCCTCTCCGCCCTTCTTCCAACCTAAATCAAACTGCTTCACTGTTTCGATCACCGTCAAGCCACTCCCATCCCCGTTGGCCGTGTTCCTGGCCGACCAGTCTTTCTCACTGACCCGACTTTTTGACAGGTTGTCCTTTCTCCACCTTCACATAATCCCCATCGATTAATTTGCTGAACTCGGACGCTCGCTCGCTCCCCCTGTCCCCTTCTTGAACCGGAGACACTCGTGTCAACCATGGCCGCATTGGTTCAAACAATCCCTCAGCAAGCTAGTACAATCACCTTGCTCCAACCCCGTCCTGCTTCCGCTTCCGGCGCCACACAACTCCAATCCCAGCAGCACCACCCGCAGTATCAAATGGCCCGCAATACCCAGCACCACCGCCAATCTTACAGTGGTGTTGGTCCCATCACCGGCTACAGACACCCTCCCTCCTCCACACAACCTGTCGCCCCTTATGCCTTCACCAGCACTCCTAGCTTGGCCAACTCGGGTAACCAATCACCCCAGCTCCGCCCCAATTCGCTCTCGCAACTCAAAGCCGACAGCTGGAGTCATTCATCGCAGACAGACCTCACCCCTGCATATCCCGGCGCCGTTCCCCCTCGTGCGCATTACCATCATGCTGCTGGTTCGGTATCCACTAATTCTTCGGCGTCGGTTACGTCGTCCGCCCATTCTTTTCGTTCCAAGGATGACTCGGCTCTACCTTCTCGTCAAGTAAAACGGGAGCGTGCCCCGCGTCCGTTGTCCACTGTAGACTTGTCTCTTCCGCCCATCTCCTTGCTCACGCCTCCAGCCCCATCTTCTCCTTCTGCAAAACCTTCTCCAGATCGATATCGTCGTGGTCAGCGACGCACCGAACAGCTGGCCAACTCCAATGCCCCATCTGCCTCAGTCACGGTTGGCACGGTTCCATTAAGCCCTTCAGCGACTTCTGACGCAGCCTTGGGCGAAAAATACCCAGCCTTGTCGCTTTCTCGACCGGAGAATCCAGAACTGAAGCCCAGCTTCTCTCAACACAACAGAAATGCCAGTGCTGACAATGTTCCTACTACTGAGAAAGCGACCCCGGAACTTGCTAAGAGGTACCGACGTAGGAGCCTGGGAAGCATAGATAGCGCCGGGCTCCTCAACCTTGTGCCACCTGAATTTTCTCCAAAGGTCCAGTCTCCATTGGGGTCGCAAGAGCAAACAGGTTTCCTCTGAAAACCCAGGGATCTTTGAACGTCAAGGTTCTGGAAACTCCCTCTCGTTCGTCGAGTTTGGTATGTTCCTTCACTTTGGTGTTTATTATTCAATGCTAATTTCATTCCAGGCCAACAAACAACCCGTCACCTCCAGTCAATCTTCGAAATCAGCCACCACAACACCACGACCCGTGGAAGTTTCACAACGCGGTACTTCTTCCCCACTTTCGAAACCCGTCGTTATGGAAGCGGATAACGCAAAGGCGAGAACAGAGGGAATATCTCGAGATCATCCCTCAGATCAGGCCAAGTTCCAAAGCCCCGCTGCAAAGCGGCTCAGCGAGATTTCGAAGAAAGGTGGAAAGGCTGGCAAGTCAAGGCTTCGTCGAGCACTCTCTTTCAGCAGTGTTGCAGAACTTCGAAGTGCTTCGTCGCCTGATAACCCCGAAATGACTCGCAAACAGCAGCTTGATGAAGAATTGGGAGCTGAACAAGCTGCCATTGCCCAGAAACAAGAAGCTGGTGGTCTTGGTGAAAACATCTACTCAGGCCAACGCCATTTCTTCACCGGATCAACGGATAATATTTCGGTCTCTTCAACTGCATCGTCTGCCTCTATCATGCTGCGCAAAATGGGCAAAGGAGTCAAACGATCCACTCGATCGCTCGTAGGGTTGTTCCGGCCAAAGTCTCTACATAATGTGTCACTTGAGTCGGAGCCGATGGTGCCTCAGGTCTCGCGGGTCACAGTGGAAGCCCAGCTCGAAAGTGCAACTTCTGCCATCCCCAGTTTACCCCGTGAACCTCCGGCGATTGAACGAAACTCAGTGGACACCGCCAACTCTAAAAGGAGTGCCGACAGGGATGAAAATATTCGCTCGCGAAAGAGCATTTTGGGTGGTGATAAGGAGAGAGCTGAGATTCTTGCCGCCGTGAAAAAAGGCATACTCAAAAGTACGTTTCTTCCCAGCGAGTTCTGTTCTAATTTGATACTAAAACTGTGTAGAAACCATGCCCGGCGGTTGTTCCCCCGTCATGCGCCCGTCAGATTCCCACTTTTCCGAGTCTCCTCGTTCCAGTGCTCCTACCACGCCCCGCGATGATCGGCCGCCCGGTTCTGGTCATCGTCGCACTGACTCCGTAATGATTGATGGCGATGAATACTTCCTTCCGGGAGGCCGCTTTAGTGCCAGTCGCGCAAACAGCGCCCCTGCTACCCCTCAAAATGCATCCAGAAATATTTCTTTTAGCCCTAGAATCCAGTTTCATGATACCTGGCCCAGCGGCGAGTATGATCGTCGTGGGGATATCGCGACTTGCAATCGGTTGACTCCTCTTTTGGCTCAGCAGATCAAGGAGGAGCTTAATACTTTCAAAATGGTACGCCTCTTTGGCTTCATCTCTGGTTAAGTTGCTAATACGGTTGATAGGAGATGGAAGTGCATGAATCATCCAAGGTTTATACACACTTTTTTTAACGATTCTGCATCACTGGCGGCGTTCTTTTCCCGCAAAGTAGTGTTCTAGCGTTTTCCTATGTGTATTATTTTATCCTTTTCTTTTCTTGCTGGCTCACCCTCGACGCGAAAACCGAATCTCCGGCATATCTCTATACAATATTGCTTTTGATGACGACCCGGAAGCCTGTCACGCCTACATTACATTCCCCCCCCCCCTCCCCGGCGCCCTTCCCAAGCGCATAGACAAGAGGCTAACCTGCCCCATGACTCCCCTCACACAACCCTGAATTTCAAAAACAAGGCTCCGTTGCTCTGCGTCTTCTTGCGGTTATCTCCGTTGCGTATACTCGGTATTAATGGGTTTTCATTGACTTGCCATCTCTCAATCAGTGTCCAGCTTATCGGTCTTTCCTTTTTGTTTTCTAGCGCGGTATACCGTTTTCAAATTTTTGTTTCTTTTCTACTTTTTCTAATCATCTGGTAGATCAAGGGTTACAACTTTTGTTTTTCTTTTCATGTTGGCCTCCGAACTGTCCCTTTCTTGTTATATCTTCCCTCTTGGTCCCTTTTTTCCATGTCTATTAACATATTTTGTGCCCGTGCTGTGTCTGGTCTCCTATTCCATGAACTGTCAGAGTGAAAGTGTGTATTGATTAGGATCTTCAAAACAAAACTGCAATTCCGAACATTCCGACAAATTTTAACCCCTGTCCTCGAAACTGTTTCTTGCAGCAACATGCATCCCATCCTTGAGAATAACGCAACATTTAATTGCAAATAAATGACGTCTCAATCCTGGCTCGACACAATTGATGAACAGTGCATCGGCCATCCTTGTTCATCAAGTTTCAACAGGGACTTCCCCTGGTACAATTTAGCCCTCAGGAGATTAAGATGTGCGCCAAACAAGATGCGATCCGGAGGAGACGCGGCGATGATCCCGGTTACTAGCGCTGGAGGCGTGAACCCTGATCCTGAGTAGTTCGGCGTTTAATCAAATCGCTTGTGCCCTTTGAGCGAACAACTACTCTGTACTCTACATATGAAAACTCATCAATTCAATTCCACGCATTATATGGACACAAAAAGGAGTATTAGAGGCACTGGCCCCAGAGCGCAACTCTCTACCATTGCTCGCACACTCCCTCTAAGCTCAACACCCCCGTACTGGCTCCCCCCACGGGTCTATACACCATCACCCTCCCCTTCATCATCTCTCCCAAATCATACTTGCCCTCCATCACCACCCTCTCCACCCTCGCATTCTGCTCCAAAACCCCCATCTCCACACCCCTCACCCACTCCACAATCGCCGTGTGCTCACCTACCCTCACATTCTCTTCCCCCGTCACCAGTCCACCGAGCAACGCCCGCCGGTGCCGAAAATGCGCATCTGACAGCTCCATGATATCCCCCGCCCGCACATCGGCGGCTTTCAGGATGCCGTCGGGGGGGAAGTGCGAGGACACGCTCCAGTCGAGGATGAGGTGGCCATGGACACGGCCCGTGCTGGGACGCGGGGGTTCATGCCCGTCGCGGACAGCGGCATGGCGAGCGTGGTGGAGGGCGGCGGAGGCGAGGGACCAGCATTCGCCGTCGGCGACGGTGGTGTAGAGATGGGAGCGGGCGAAGGAGAGGATGTGTGGCGCGTACCACTGCGAGGCGAGCCGGAGCTGGTCGGGGGTAAGCGGTGAGTGTGAAGTGGCTGCGATGGACGGGATATGTTTGATGTCTGCACGCAGGGTGCCGGGGATGTCAGCGGTGTTCCAGCGGATGCGGAGCTTGGAAATGCTCATGTCGATTTCCCATTGGACGGCGCCGATGAGGGTCCAGTCCTGGCTGGGGCGAGAGGCTGGGCTGGAGAGGTGAGTGTCGAAGCACTCGGTGCATTCCCAGGTGTATGTGGCGGAGGAGATGGGCGCGTGGGCGCGGAGTTCGGGGTAGGGGAATGTGGGTGGTTGGGTGAGGAACCAGTTTGTGGAGAGGGCAAGGGGGATGTTTTCTGATGGGTGGGAAGGCATTGTGTGATTTGTACTGGGCTCCTGGCTGTTTGACTGTTCAGAAGGTCAATGGGAGCGTTCTGACCGCAGGGGAATAGGCTTGTATGCAATTGCGATGTGCGGCTGTGGGCTTGGTTATCGCAGGCTATAAGCCTTCATATTGCATCGGACAACGGTAACAGAATAATGCGAATGGTGACTTTGTTCAGTAATAAGACTCACTGCATTCTTCTTCACTTTGGCCATGGTGAACA
This sequence comes from Uncinocarpus reesii 1704, assembly GCF_000003515.1. Taxonomy (NCBI): domain Eukaryota; kingdom Fungi; phylum Ascomycota; class Eurotiomycetes; order Onygenales; family Onygenaceae; genus Uncinocarpus; species Uncinocarpus reesii. The sequence goes on along the minus strand of NW_003052500.1, from coordinate 7,788,497 downwards.
GTCGGAAATTTATCATGCTGCTCCTCAAGTGTGCGCACTGCAGTACCACAGAGTAGCAGACTCTCTTGTGGAAGGGATAGGGCTAGAATTTCCAACCCATTTCTCGACTGCCAGGCAGGTACCCCTATGTATTGGTTCGTATATACTTCATGAACCACCGCTGGAATTAACACTAATTGCGCTGGGTTCTATGTATGTACTGTATGTATGTACATACCAAGTGACAAGCGCACTCACTTTACAACACTGTTGACTTATCCAGCCTTGCGAAAACAACCTTGAAACGCCGGAAACCACTGCGTAAACCCTTGTCTCCATCTCACACGGACCAATAATGCATAAAGAGGTATTAAATAAAGGAAATTACGAGTCAGCGCGGTTTAGTATTCAACGGTAGCGGAGGCGGCGACGGAGAATGATTGACCGGTCTTGAATGTAGAGACGGTTTCTTTGGCGGCGGCGGTGGCGGAGGCGGTTTTCTCTTGTTGAGCGCATCCAAATCTGGCCGAGAAGTATTCGGGGATGAATACGGGTGATGTGGACTAGGTGCCTGGACAGCGACGTGTCCGGGCGGTGGAGCAGGAGCTGGAGGGTCCGGATGAGCGGGAGACTTTTGGTCTTCAATGAAATCGTTTATCCGTTTGGTGATACCATATTTCTGATTGAAGCCATTGAGTTTGCCTTTTACGGCTTGTATTTGATCATCATGGCGCTCCCGAAAACTGTTGGCCCGTGCGGGAAGCCCTGGATGATATTCATTTGCGGAGGTTTGGTGCGAAATGTGTTGTTGGACGGCCGGTTGGGACGCGACATGCGAAGCTGCCGTGGCTGCTGTTTGCAGTTGCTGAGAAGTGACACCTTGTATGGGACTGGGCGTATTGGAGGGGATAGAGGAGATAGCCGATGAGGGAGATGGGTTTAGACGTGAAAACCGAGCCTGTAGCTCGTTTGTTGTATTATCGGTACTGGCGGCAGTTCGGCCCGTATTAGGGAGGTAAGAGTTGCTGCTTCCCTGACGCTGGATACCAAACGCCGGGACAGAGACACCGGCATTGGCTAAGCGGTTCATGGCGCCTTGGTTAAGGTACGATTCTGCGTTTTTGGGGGCTGCAACAGCTTCGTATGGCGGCGGGGATGTTTGTGGGGAAAGGTTGGGGGAGGATCTCCGGGGCGGTAGTCTGGGCGGTAGGGACGGCATTGTCTTCGCCGTCGAGCTATGGCCTTGATGAGACGAGTCACCCTGGCGGGTTGGCGGCGTAGGAAAGTGGCGGGTTGAGAGACCCGTGGTGTCGGCGCGATATGGCACGGGCGGGGGGCCAGGCTGTGCGGGAGCACTCTCTTCAACTTGATGCTGCCGTGAAGAGACTGGAGGAGTATACGAGGCCGCACCGGCGGTGTTTGCGCGTCTAGGAGGTGGTGCGAAAGACGATGGGTCCTTTAGAGTGGACAGCGGTCGTGGAACATGCTCGGACCGCTGGCTGGCATCTGAGCTTTTGCCTTTTCCTACCCATCCGGCCTAGATTGGAGAGATTAGCACGAGAGAAGCGGAAACGACATCTAGTCCGCAGGGATTGCGCTCGTAGAAACGGATGCTGAAGACATACCACCTGGTTGATGCCCTTGAAATCGCCGCGCCAACTCTCGCGGCCGCCCTCCTTGCCCTTGGGATGCCACCCATCCTTGACCATCCCCTTCAAGCCGCTCATTTCGACGCTTGAACAACTATCAAAACCCGTAGCTTCAACAAAAACAACCGTCAATGGACTTGTGGCCGCGTTGGAATTGAATGCCCAACGTTGTCGTCGTCAGTCTTTGGTCTTCGTGGGTGTCACTGTCCGTCGTCAGCGCATCACGTGTGGATCGCCGGTGATGGATTCACTTTGAGGAAAACAACAAGAACAACCAGGAGGCAGCGGAACAGAGTGTGAGCCGAGAGATATATGCTTTGCTGTATCTCCCCGTTGTAGGCTTTGCAAGTTTGATTCGTAAACACAGACCCAAATCTGGTGGATATTCCTATCTTCTGGCGACATGTACTTGGCTGATCAATATCAAGATGCACAGTCTACTGGTTTAGAACAGGCATTTTGCTCAGTCCTTGCTGTTCAAATGTTTTAATTCACATTAAGCCTTGAATTTGTCACTCATATCTAATCCATCGCCCTCCTCGCCGCCACTGAGGCCAGCCATCTCATCATCCAAGCCCTCAAATATCATAAACTGCTCGTTCTTCGCATCCGTATCGTCAGGAACTACATTTCCATTTTGTACCTCGCATTCCTTCAGCACACACTCACGTCCAATCTTACTTCTCCGCCCAATAATGCAATCCGTAAGCTGGCTTCGTTCGCCGACAATGACGCCATCCATAAGCAGGCAGCGAGTGAGGCGCGCACCGCTGGCTATATGACAATTCGCGCCCACAACAGACTCCTTGACAACTGCTTTTTCTTCAACTGTGACGTTTTCAGCAATGAGGCAGTCTGCCTTGGTGACAGTACAGCGCTGGGCGATGCCAGCTGGATGAGCAATTTTGTTTTGATGGGCAAGTGAGGAGCAAGATTCGCCGGCATCACTGATAGCTTCGAGTTTTGCGAGGCGGAGAGAGGTAGACAGGAGCAGGGCGGAGTTGTCGACGCGTCGGAGGATAGGTTCGGATGGCTTGGATGAATGTATGTATGCCAGGACAGGAGGGACGATAAGCTTGTCCGGTGAGGGTAATACTTCGATCTCCTGAAGTGTGTCGCTGCGAGCCAAGGGGCCGGGCTTGGACCGGGACATCGTACCGTTAGGGTTGATATCCAACCACCGCGTGGATTTTGTTGTGCTCATAGCCATCAGGTCGATGTCTTCTTCCACTTGGTCACGCCTGTTGCCAAATTTGTTTCCGTGATCTCTGTCCGGGTCGAAAATCTCTCGCAGACCCAGTTTCTCTCCTAGGCCACTTTGCCATTCCGCCTTGGCCCACCAACCCACTAGATCTTCGCTGATGCTTTCGAATTTTTCGTTCATCAATGCCATTTCCTTGACCCAGTACGGCAATATATAGATATGCGCATCTCGATAGGTTGTTAGCATTTTGATTTTGCCATGGCGTTTCAATAACGAATGCCGAAGTAGCAGCGCCTGGTGCTCCTCCATTGCATCCTTCAAGCTATCCATTGGCATCGTATAGACTAGTTTAGCCAAAGACGACGAGCCATTGCTACCTGCACGTACTGCAGGTGCCTCATCTTTGTCTAAAGGCGTGAGCGCAACAAAATCAGCAACTTCGGTCTTTGTTTTTGCACCGTTGGGTGCAGTGGGGTACCACACGCTGATTCCGCCCCTTCGTCCACATCGTTCGCCGCCTACGCCCACCAAACTCGAGGTCCTTGATTCAAGCCAGTCCCCGTCCCATGAAGCATCTAGAGCGCCATGCGCCGTCATCCATGCTTCTAGGAAGGTGACGCCGGGAACTTCGCACACTAAATCACAGGGAAGCAATATGAAATCCGACTTTATGCATGCTTGAATCTCTGGGAGGCGGAGGAGTTCTGCAGTTCCTGTGGTAAGAGTTAAACTCTCCGGAGCGAGGATCGTTGCGGACGGGGACGGAAGGGATGTGAGATGGGGGTTTTGTGATAAGGAGGCTTCTAATGCAGCTTTGCTGGATTGGGGCGTAATAAGTGTGATATCTATGGTTCGTCCATCAGTTTACAACGCGGGGTTGCGCAACAAAGCAGTAGCAAAACGCAGTTCCAGAAGCATGGTGGCTCGTACTTGTAATTCCCATGCGATAACACCAATCCAAGGGATACCAAACCATCGGGCGGTTTGCGATCGGTACTAGAGCCTTGGGGAATTCTTCCGGAATAGACGTGAACGTGTTTAACGACACCCCAGGGCCGCAGAGTATTAGGGCCTGGAACCCCAGCGGGGGGCCGGAGTGAGGCATTCTTCAGGATATTTTTCTCAGCGACTGTCTTGGTTATAATTACTGTCTACAGCTTAGATGCCCGCCTTACAAAGAGTCACTGCGGGCAAACAATTTCGAGCACGTGACAATAAGCAGCTCATTAGTCATCAGCCTTATCTGAAGTGCAAACAGCGCAAACCCCCAGCCACATGCTAACTAACTCAGCAAGCCCCAGCCACACCGATTCTGCGAACTTCCGAGGCTGAAGGCGGGCGGCGGCTTGCTCACTGGTCGCCTGGGGGAACGATGGAAGCATCGACTCTCCGCTTTCCATCGCTAAGAGCGCAATGCGCTGTCTTTCCCATCGACCAGTGCATCGCAACAGGCAGCCCGTTCCTTATCCTTCACTGATCTCTGCCCCACATGTCGGATCGCTACGGTCGCCGTCGACGCCCAACCGGTTTTAGCTCGAGCGGTCGCCGCACAGCACTCGGGTACTGGATCCCCCTTGCAGTGACAGTGTCGGTCGCGGCGGTCGGACTGGTGGCATGGGCATGGAGCGAGCGCAACGAGGATGATGAAGACGAATACAATGGTTCTCCGGAGCGTCGTACCCCGATCGGACTAGACCCAGGTGCTGAAGATTCGGGCTATGCAAGGGGTACGGCCACTGGCGCCGAACATCGCCCGCTAGAAGAAGACAACAGCGTGCTGTCTCGCCTGCAAGGCGCCTGGCGCCGGTCGCCGAGCCCCCAGCAATTACTCGATGGTGCTAGCAAAAAAGTGGCTGCTGGGGTTGCGGCTGCAGGAGCTGCCGTTGGAGGGGCGCTGAGCGCAATCCGCGAAGAGGGATCCGGTGACTTTGAAGACCATTCAAGATGGGCTGAAGAAACCGTACCGCCTGGCACGAGCGAACCACCAGCTCGCTCTGTGACTGGAGGGATTCCTCCTGTGACTCCAGCCGCAACGGAGCCAATGGCCAAACGGAAAAAGACCGTTGCGATTGTCGTATCCTCAGTCTCTAGTGGCGAACCTGACGATGACAGTGTATCTGGACATGCTGTATGCTAATTCACGTCTTACCAATCCTCATATGCTAAATACTAACTAATATTCATAGTCCATTCTCGCCCATCTGCCCGAGTATATCGAGCCGGACACTGCGCGTGTTTTTGTTCTTATTTATGCGCCTGGGATGGAACCTCGAACCGCCGCGGACGGAAACTCCTCTCGTCCTACCTTGTCAATGGCCTCATCCTACTCCAATATCAGCCCCGAAGAAGTCATAGCTGCAGATTCCAAGGAAGATTTGAAGGATATCGAGCCCAAGCCGACCACAGACGAGTTTCCTTTGGCATCCCCGTTCTTCAAGACCCTTTATAATCAAGCCCAGGTGCTCGTGGATAAAGAGTCAATGATTATGCCCTTCAGCACGCCCACGGGTCATGTTCACATTATTAGACACCTTTCGCCAGATCTCGTCTACATTCAGGAGAGCCTTACTGGAGACAAAGGCGAGACTGTCCATAATTTGACAGGCTGGGTCCGACAAGTTGTCGTAGTTGTTGGCGACGAAGGGGGCCGCGGAGGGCTAGTAGATAGCGACGACGAGTCTAGCCTAGCAACCAAAGGGGAAAAATGGTGGCAAAAGGAGGGGGTGATAGGACTGGGGAAACGGATTGACGTTGTGGATGGATTACGCGCTGGAGATCACTGGAAACGACGAGTTTGCGGCCATGAATGATTGATGTGACGACGTCTACAAAGATAGTGGGCATTCTCTCACTAATCAATATTTTCACTGGCGTTTTCCTACTTTGTTATGATAATACTTTTTGATCTAATTTCTGGTGGGCTGGCTTTTGGCACTGGTAAGGGATGGTGATCATGAGGGGCTTTTAATGGCCGGCCACGGAGGGAAGATACCCCTGGGAGGAACGAGCGTGATATAATAACACTGAATATGTACACCGCACCCAAGCTTTGTATTTATCCCTTTCGTCCATCCTTTAGCAAATATCTTCAGTGTCTCTCAGCCAATTCTATATAAGCCTTGGCATTGGCGCTTAGTCAGCGATGGACCTCACGTGGTGCCATCAAGCCTCATTCCTTGGCATCAAATCGACCGTCAACGAGATTCAGTCAACAGCCATCAGGACGACGACCTCGCTGCTCGGCCATCTCTGTGCTGGTACCAAAGATGAGCCCTTGCGTGACTCTCTGTGAATGATGTAGAGTCCTTCTATGCGTTTATACCAACGCGAGTTTGACTCCTTTGCTCCAACGCGCTGCCCAGAGGCAACCTCCCGGTCCCTCCCCACATGTCGAACATATTCATCGTCTTACCCGTCCTAGGAGCTTCGACAGGATCGCAACGCATTTGAGCCGAATAGCGGCCAACCCTTTGTGGTTGTGGGCGCCTTTTGGGTGACCATGGCGACCGCAGTATCAGCCAAATCCGCTGCGCATGCCGGCAAGCTCAAGCGTCCCACACCCAGCTTCGTCCAATCTGGACCCAACGGCATGAGGCCTTCGCAGCCTACAGCGTCCGCCGTTGCCTCAACAAGCAAGCCGGCCTCCACCAACCAAGCTACTTCGTCGTCCTCGATGAACTCCGCAGCCGTCAATGGCGTCTCCGGCCGGCCAATGCCGAGGGTGAGAAAGGAACCTCTGAAGGGGTCCGATCCATCTTCGCGGTTGCGCATCTCCACAAGAGCTAGAAGTATTGATGCTAGCAATGGAGATAGGCGATCGGCAAAGCGCCTCCCCGAGCCCTACGGTAAGTTGCCGTTTGCTTTAGTATACCATGGACGGTGTGGAAGGTTGACCGCAACTACCTGCAGTGAAAACTACAGCTTATCTCCTAAAGAAATATGCGAAGCAGCCACCATCTTTCACGATACATCTTCACCCCACCCATTTTCGATTTGAGAAGCAAGACGGAAGCTTTCCTTATAATTCCGAAATGAAAGTCATCATCGAACACATCAAAGCCGGGACTGTTCCCCACGACATGATGGAGGAATTGCTCAGGGGTGGTGTGCGATTTTATGAAGGTATTTACCTAGCCATAAATCGGTTTTGGAACAACTGGGATCTAATTTTACGCTTCTTAGGTTGTCTCATTGTCCGCGTCGTCGATCACAAGTCCCTATCCAACCAGCCTAGCTCGTCCAGGTCCTCGTCGAAGGAAAAGGGTTCCCTATTTTCCATTCATAACCACAACGAGCACATTACTCCTTCTCCCTATACCCCCTATCCCAAACAAACTCAGGTGCAACCAAAAGCTAATAGCACTGGGCCGCCTGATCAACAGTTGCAACCATCAGGTCTTCACAAGGAGAAGCGGAACGACAATGGTTCCTCCAGTGGTGCCCCAAAACCACAGGTTTTCACCACGGTCTTGTATCCCACTCCTCAGTCGTTACAGGCAGAATTAACAATTTTATCGACGACTCCCGATCCAAGAGCAGTAGCTCAGCGACAGCCACAAGCCTACAACGTCTCACGGCCTCCAGCGTCCGCTACTCTCCCTTCGCCATCTACCCCTCTAACCGCAGTCCAACCTTCACTGGCCGATCGAGGACCTCCAACTAAGCGTCAGAAGATGATGGTGGAACCGCATGAATTATCAGAATTTGAAGCCAAGTTGATCAAAGCTACTGCGCCCCCGCTGTACCTGGAGCCTGTCGATAGTTTTGAGGCAAGCCAAAAGCTACTTAAATCCCTGGAATCGCCGCTTCACCGCCACAAGCCCCCATCGCCAACGACGAGGAGACGGACGGTTGCTGAACTGGCCGCTGATGAAGCACTGGCAGCGGAAGAGGAACGATTCATGCTTATCATGGATGAACGACTTGAACCTGCTAGTTCAGCTGCCGCTGGAGGTAACAAATCCGCTGTGGATGAAGAATGCGGTGCAGCACCCTTTGAGCCCCGGTTTTCACGGTTCAAAACTCTTGAAAATATTCGTGCCCAATACGAAGAGAAGGCAAAACGCGATCATGATCGAAAGCTTCAACAGGATCGGGCTAAAAGAGAGCAGCAGGATGCCGACAGAGAGAGACGACGGTCTGAGTTTCGTCAGATTGAAGAACAAGCCAGGGAAGAACGTCGCAAGCATTTGGCCGCGCAGCAGTCTCCGCAAACTCAGGCTCAGCTTGTCGCTAACCAGCAAAGCCGTCGGCCCCCCTCTCGCGGAAATGCAGTTGGTATTGCGGGCACGCAGGCACCGCAGTCAGCGCATCTTGCCGCTGTATCGCAAGGACCCCAGTCTTCTCCCATTGTACGAAACACTACGCCACATGCGTCTTCACCGCTAGCAGGGCATGTGATGGTTCCTACCATGAGCCAGGGGATTTCTATGGGAATGGGAAGTTCTGCTGAAGCCGCGCGGAGCCCAATCGTCGCCACAACTTCAATGCAAGCCGGCCATCCAAATGCGATGAGCCATCCTATGGTCGCAAGCCGAAGTCAACAAGGTCAGAATGCTCACGAAACACCGCAAATGGCCCACGGGACACCGGCAATGTCTCATGCGACACCCATAATGCGAAATATTACCCCTACCCAACGCATGGGACACGGAAGCCCCATCACGACCACTATGACCCAAACCCCTGTTATGGGCCAAACTATGATGGCTCCACAAATGAATCGCATGGTGATGACGCCTCAGCAGCAGCATGCTATGATGCAACAGAGGCAGGCAATACTCGCTCAACAGCAAGGTCTTAATCCTGGTCATCAGTTTAACCCTCAACAAGTTGTGCAAATGCATGCGAACGCAGTCGCGCAGCAGAATATTCAACAAGCTCAGCAACAACAGATACTGCAGCAACAGCAACAGCACCATCCGCAGCAACAACAACAGCCTCGAGGGCCCCAACAGCAGCAGATGCATCCCCAGGCGTTTCAAGCACAGCTACTTCGCTCACAACTGGCACATATGCAAGCTGCCCATCAAGGTCATCAGCAGCAACAGACGCAGCAACAGCACCACTCGAATATACCGCAGCTGTCCGCTCAACAGCAACAAATGCTTGCAGCCGCACAGCAAGCAGCAGCCCAACAAGGAGCCCAACAGCCTAATGGCGTTAACAATCCCAGAAAGCACCCACTGGCCCAGCACTACGGCAATCTATACCAAAGCCATCTGCAGCGTCTTAGAGCAGAGATGGCAAGCAAATACTCCAGCACAGTTGGACCTCCTCATACATACCCGGCCGAGCTCCATGCGCATTTCCATGAGGGTCTCGAAAAGGAGGCTAGGCAATTCGTGAGTGAGGTTATGAAGAAGGATCGTGAAAATGGCCGTCAACGCGCTATTATTGCTGCTCAAGTAGCCCAGAACCAAGCCCAGGCTCAGGCCCATGCGCAGGCCCAAGCTCAAGCACAGGTCCACGCTCAAGCTCAAGCAATGCAGCAGCAACAATCGCATAATTTGATGGGTAATGGTGCAGGAAGGCATTGATTGTGAGTGCAGTCGTTATTTTTGGTGTCAAGTCTAGCCATTTCCCCTATGGTATTTCCAAGTACTCCTCCTTTTTTTTGGATTATTCTCTTCTTTGTCTAATGTATTCTTTTTTTCTTTTCGCTATTCGGACGGTATGGGACATGGATCATTACGGGTTGTGTTTGCTTGTTGAATGCTGATTGGGATGAACTGACATCCTTAAATGATAATGGCGTATGTGGTTTCATGGGGGACGGCTGGATGGGTGGTATGGTGATTTGAATTTGTTTTGCATACCCGAGGGACGCGATTCCCTGCTTTACCTTCTGTATTTACATTTTCAAGTGACTTCAAATTTGTTTATGCTAATCTGCTTGATCCGTTTCTGCAAACCGTGTTTGGTTCTGCTTCATGCAGCCCTGATTCTTCTGTGTGCTTCGTGTTTTCTGCTATAGCCTACGATTCTTAGCAAGTAGGTATCAATTGGGAAGTCATATTCATAGTTCCTCTCCTCAGTTCAGAGTAACACTTCTCTCAAGAGATTGGATTTCGTGGCACCAAGCGACTTGAACCAGTTTCAACTTGCTTTGCGGTAGGCATATGTGGTTACTTTGTCATATGC
>NW_003052500.1:7727158-7778422 GCF_000003515.1 Uncinocarpus reesii 1704 | reverse complement strand
CTGCATATTTCGAGAAATCTCCCAGAGACTGTCCTTATAGATGAACTGTTTGCGCTTGGCTGAGCAGGGCTAAAACTCCCCCATTTCTTCAATCTATTTGGCCCCATTTCCATGCTTAATGAAAAACTTACCCTTTCTGTCTGGCAACTCGTCTCTCCTCCTCCCTGTTTGCCTCGACACGACCCAAGAACTCCATGCGCCCCATATACCCTTCTTTTGCTCGACTATGAACGTCCAGCTCGTCTTTGATTCCCGCTTTATCCACATACGCAGCCCAATCAAGCTTCGACTTCATTACAGTATTCAGCTTGGGTCCTGTGACAGTCGGCGTTACTCCGGGCAGAGCTTGCTTGTCCCCGGCTGTTGCTGAGGTTTGTGCGGTCTTCACCCAGCTTCGTTTGTACATGTCCGGTGGATTTGGGTCGAAGCGTGAGAACCGCCGCAGAGGTCTTTGGAGCGGACGACGATCGGTTGTAGGCGCTTGTTCACTTTCCTGGTCGTCATCCATGGGGGACTCTTTGGGTTTGGCCTCCTCTATGGATGCCAGGTAGACTTTTGCTTCCGCAGAGTCCTTGGGCACTACCTTCTCCTCTGTTATGATATCTCCTGCAAATTTATAGGTTCGTTTAATCGTTATCGTCTCTTCGCCTGGGCGGGGACTAGGACGTTTATCTCCCTCCAACATGACCTTATCTGCATCTGCGGCTGTGGGTTGCTCCTCGTTCTTCGAGTTTGTAGCCTGCGCTCCAAAGTCCGGTGCGTTCATTTGAGCCCATACCGCGTCGACATCGACAGTGGCACCGTCTATCTTTGCCAGCGGCTTCCGTTCCTCTTGCCTGTATCCCCGGTCTATCAGCCAACCTCAGTCACTATCTCAGAGCGTTGCGCGCAAAACATACATCTTCATCTTCATGGCGCGTGTCCTGACGAATCCCCCGCCTCCACCGCCCTCGTCGTCCTCCGAGCCAGCCTCGAAATCGTCCTCAATTTCATTGTCGGCTGCCTTTTTCCCTTTTCTCTGCCTTCTCTCCTTCTTTTCCTTTGCTTTGCGAATCGTAGCCTCGTCCCCGGAATCCAGCGCACCATCAAGAACATATTCGTCTCCATCATGCTCTCCGTCCGGTGAGGGAGTGAGCTTTCTTCGTTTGCGCGGCGGATTGTCCACCTCTGCTTCGGATGCACTTTCGTCCCCATCGTTTATCTCAGCAGGCGCGTTGACGTCGAAATCGGAATCTTCTTCGGAGTTGTACTGTTCGTCATCGTCAAGGGTTTGGAGGTTGGTTTCTGGAGGAGCAGCGTCGGCAGGGAGAGCAGGGGCCATGATCGTAGAATATCAAGAATATCTATAAGTTCAAAGGCAAATTTACATGTATAACATATTCTGGAGCCGGAGTTGGCTATTTAATGTCTTGTCATGAGCTTGAGCTGTGACTAGTCGGAGCTTGCCAAAGTGGCGTTCCTGAAGTCAGAAAAAGCTTCCCTGCAACATCCAACGATCAACTTGTTTAGTTACAATTCCACAATTCTTGAGAAAATAGGTGAATCATGGAAAGCTAGCATTGCTATATACAGGATGTCCAGCATCCAGCTATTCATCGTGAATTAAATACTCTGCTTCTCCGAGTCGAACTCAGCGACAACCTCCCTTTTTTTCTTCATCTCAACCTCTAGATACCAACCCCTTCCCGCTGAAAGACACAACCCGAACTGAAGAACAAGCAAGAGACACATGATTGCAAAAGATGCCCTGGTCTCCCTACAAAGCTGTGGGAAATCCGCAACCGCATCAATGTCCACTCCGTCTGCGTCCCTGCCGCCGAAGCCCCACGTGCAAGTCCACGAATTGATCGTCTCTCCGCGATAGCTGCCGTTTTCGCTATGAGGATTGGTATATATGAGGGTAAAAACGACGGCGATGAGAGCTGCGACAAATCCAATGATCGAAATGGCAGTCGCAAAAGAATTGAGGAGGAGAATACGGGATCGGGGCTGAGGTGCAAATCAGCATCAGTTCAATCTCAGGCACAACGAGGTCAGCCGATTGGGGAATGTGAAAAACATACCGAGGGAAGCAATGCCACGATCGAATAGGCAAGGCTCTGCAGTGCAAGGATAACGCCACCGATGACAAGCGCGACGGAGGGACGCAGCTCCAGATTCTCGGGCCACAGCGCTAGGTACATCTTCTCGTACTTGCTCATCTGGTTATAGTACTGGAGAGCGTGCCCTTCGGTGGCAATGATGGCAGTGGCGAGAGCCAACGTGACCGCGCAAAGACCGATGCGAACCCAGTGAAGTGTCCTGGTTCTCTTGATGTAGGTGGACTCGTCTTCGTCGGAGGCCGTGGAAGGGGCATGGGCCCCGCGCAAGGACGTTATGGATGACATGATGCAGGACAAATCAGGCGAGGATTTAGAATTCAATGAGCATTACCAGATGCCGCGGTTGACAGAGCTCAGGAGCACAGAATGAGTGTGAGAAAGGTAGGAATATTAATCAAAGATTATATGAAGCGCCAGAAGTCGATCAAGCGACTTGAATTCAGAATGAATGAAAGACCAGCTCTCAGAGCCTACAAAACAAAACGGGAATTGCCAGAATCACAGTGTATGAAGGGCACTCTGGCTGCTAAATACCCATCTTGCGTTCCTTCACAAACCCAGCAAAGGCATTCTCCCATCCTCATTGGTGTTTTTCTGTGAAGGGAGATGCATCAAGCTTGAACACATTTCACCAATCGCATCGATTAGATGGAGATGGAAGACTTGCATACCCGCCGGTGGCGTTGCTATTAATAGAAAGCGGCTCACAATTGAACAACTAAGACCTGACCCTGTCACCAGAAGATCAAGCTTGTGATGTTGAAAAAGAATGCAGGCAACTCTCGCTGGAGGTAATGCTCAACCATGAGAATAGTTCATTGATTCATCAGGAGAGGTAGTGGACATGGTAACGAATACAGAGGTATCTTGAGCCGGTCAAGTTTGAAGAATTTATCGAGTATGATGGTGAAGACAGATGCAAGTCAGCTGCTTTTAGGATCACGGCAGCCTACTCCTTGCATTATCCATGTCCAGTAATGCACGGTGATATCAACCTGGAAATCCCAACTGATAATAAATGATGATTCTTTGGCTTCTTCTTGAATGAAGCGAATACCACATCACTGGCAGGCCTGACAACAGTTCTTTGACCGAAAATTGCAGCAACCGCCCTTGTCCTCTGAGCTTTTGCAAGAGTATCGCTCTGGGACGCTTGCGGGATCAACGCAGGCTTTCACGTTCCAATCCATCATTGGTAAAACCGAAACCGACACTATAAACGCACAGGAGCTCCCATGAGCCGACAGCCATTCTATTTCGCCAACATCCCAACAACGCTCTCGAGCGCCTGCAATTCTGCCTCGTCGACCTTCCTCCCCCTGACCTGAGCGGCCCTGCCTCCCAGTTCACCGATTCGTTCCAGATGTAAATTCGTCCGACTATCAATATACCGCCTCCGGTCTTCCCGCTTAGTATCATACTCGCCCGCCTGGTCCAGCAACGCAGACAGTTTCGTCAACTTTGGTCGTAGCTGTGCCAATACTGCCTGTAGCGCGGGGAGTTGCGAGAGGAGAAATGTAGTATTGGTAGTAACGGGGGTATGCGACGGGCCGCCATCGTCACCCACGTTGAGACGTTTGGCGGCTGGGTCGGTGAAGAGAAAGGACAGGTTAGGCAGCTGGGGATATAGGGGGTTGGAATTGCTCTCGTCGGCTGGGATCTGGCCTTGGGCGCGGGATTCCGTGGGTGCGAGCATGGAGCGGAGCTGTGAGATCAAGGCTTCGTTTCGCGCGCTCTCTTGTTGGAGGAGATGGTTCAGCTTCCGCGTTTCGCGTAGCTTTTTGCGCTGGGCGGTGATGGACTCCGGTGTGGGAGCATTCTCGGGCGGGTGGTCAAATGAGATATTCTGGAATGATTGACGGATAGCATTAGCACCTCAGTCAAATAAACTGTAGTAGAGCAATGCACAACCACCCGCAGCGACGCAGTTGGCGGGCCCAGGCGAGGGGGGGTTCAATACCTCGTGGTGGCTCAATCGCATCCATTGCACCAAATCATCCGGCACCATGAGGATGTTCCTCAGCACGTAAATCTCAAACTTGTCAAAGGCTTTATCTACGGTCGCTTCGAGCAGCGTCTCCAGCTGATGCAGGCCATTCTCGATTTCGAGGCGCGCCTCGGGGTACTGTATGTTTCCATCGTCGTCGGTGTCGGGGATCGTGTTTGCCGCGTGTCGGAAGCCCAATCGCTCGGGCGGGGTATTTAGCATGCCATTCTCGAGACTGGATATGGCTTGGTAGACGAGATTGTTGATGGAATTGATTATGTCGTCAATGAGGGACTACTGCGGGAAGAGAGTGTCAGATGGGCTGATTTCAGCGGGGAAGCAAAAGACTTTGCATCGCCTGAGTAACTGACCAAGGGCGTATAGCTGAAATGTTCCGTCAGGAGAGCCGTGGACGCGTCGTTCATGATTGCATCGACGGCTTGAAAGGCTCAAGTTCTACGATGCAAGATGCCTGCGCGTCGCGTGGTGCATTGAGATTGTGTGTCAAGTCACGTCACCTAATTAACAGTGGACTGCTACTCAATATAGATCATTACTGAGCAAATCGATGCCGAGTTACAGCAGTATATCGAAGAAATAGCAGTATATACTCTTCTGATTATTATTGGAGCTGCTAGCTAGCCATGTCACTGACAAAAACAAAAAAGGTCATAATAAAACATGCAGAAATTCCTATTGCAAAGGAGCCATCGTTTTGGAATCAAAAAATAGCAGTACGCAAATCCTATCAAGTGGTTTAGAACGCAACAACCGCCGCCACAGCCAAGAGCATTCCGCCAAATCCAGCTGCGTGCATCACATTCCTTGGGGCAGCATTCTGTTCTGCTGCGCTTCCCGTGGTGGTTGGGCGGCCACTGTTTGGAATGGTATTGGTAGGGTTCGTTGTTGAACTGTTGCCGGCATTTGCTGCCAGCGCCCTGTAGGCCTCGACAGTCTTATTGCTCCCATCGACACTAGGAAGGGTAGTTAGCACTTGTCCGTCTACAACACAAGAGCGGACTTACGCGTTGATGGCCATGACCATCCCATTCTGGCAATGCTTTCCCTGTCCGCAGTAGAACCACATCGGTTTGGTGTCATTGACCATGATTGTGAACACGGGCATCTGCCTGGTTCCGTCCTCCAGAGGCATGAATCCAGAACGAATGCCCGCAATGTCTGGCTGGGACCGGCTGATTGGCTCGCATGGTCTGTCAAAGGTGGATTGGACAATGGAATGGTTCTGATGGCCAGTTAGCACATGGGTAAATCTACTGTGTATACTCTGTACGATCACCTACCCGAGGATAAAACTGGAACTGGACCATATCGCCCTGCGGAACTTTGAGGTTGTCGGGATAAAACTTCAAGCCACCCTCCATGTCTCCGACTCGTACCACATGTACGTTGACCATGGAGTCTGGGTTCGCCTGTCGTTTGGCCAGGGCATCGTCTGTTCGTGAAGTTAAAGGATAAAGTCTGTCGTCGGTTGTGGCCTGGGTCCCGGCTACGAGCAGGAGGGCCGATAATAGGATATTGCGAAGAGTCATTATGAAAAGGTTGAGAGGTTGATCTCTTAAGGACAGTGATCCGGTGGCGAACGTCTCCGAATGTAGATGACTTGTGCCAGCACTATATCAAGTTTAACGAAAGGACAGGTAATCACTCCCCAGGAGCTAGAGAGAAAACGAAAAGAAAGACAGAGAAGCAAAAGGGTATCACTAGATTCGAGAGGTATGGAAGATGAGAAGAGGGAGAGAGAAGAGCAGAGACGGAAAAGCGGCAGAAGTGCATTTTCATATATGATGTTTCCCAGGCCCCTTGGCTTTGATCAGGGGGTTTGATTCTGAGATTGCTCGCCGTTTTGGGATGCACCGTGGATCCCAAAAGGGCACACTGGCGCTGCTTTGGGTATCTCGAAACAGGATGGGAGCGGCGAAGATGGGCTTGGGCTTCGCCATCTGACGCGAACTGTCGGAGCATTGTGACAGTGTCAGACTAAAATCTCCGGGCGGGAACAAAAGGCAAAGCTGCATTTTGGTTAGAATACATCTCGCACAACAGTGCTGCCTCTAAGCCCGACGGCGAAACCAATGCCCTGCTCAGTATTTGGATGGAGGACATCGCCTCGTAGAAGCGTGGACAGCGATGCAGTGGATTATTCACTGCTAGATGGTGGCAGCACCGGAGATATGATCGCGAGTCTGGAGCATTGGGTGTTCCGTGCATGAACGCCATGCTGATGGTGAGGACGTTGCAGTTTGAGGTTTGTCGCAGCTGGCCAGCCAAGACAACAGGATCACACATTCTATTCCCTTCACTCTCACTGCAGTGCTAACTAGTAAAAGAATATCACAGAGACTCGCCCGTTGGACGCACCACTGTAACCTCCAGCCCTGACCGTTCCAGCACCAGCCTCGTCCTCTGCCACGGCACGCCAAATAACCCGGCGTTGATCCGGCAAGACCAGAGCACCAAAGGCTTTCTTACATCAACAGACGCAGCTTCATCTTCGCCGGTCTTCAAGCACTGCATCTCATCCAACTGCCTCTTCAGATCCCCCAGAGCCAGCCTCGTATTCTCGATAATCTCATCCGGCGCACTCTTCAACTTTGCGGAGAAATGCCAGGACGTAAATAAACAGACTATCCAATGCTTCTTTCCCGCCGGCTGGGGCCTCGAGCGTGGTGGCTGCCCGCCCCTGCTCACCCGCTGCCTCTTCCCCGGCGGTTCAACAGCCGCCTCGAAGGGACCATAGTCTTCAGGCTGAGGCGGGATGAGCAACGCCGTTCCTTGTATCTTGGAGTCCTGTCTTGTAGCGTCAGATGGCTTTTCTCCTCCCTTTTTCTGCTCCAAGAGATATTTCTGGCAATGACTGCGGTATATGCGGTATGCTCCTGGGTACTAACCTGATCAGCTAATTGTTGCCTGTGTACGGGAAAGTCATGGTAGCTCTACCTTTTCCCTGAATGCTCCCGCGATGCCCTTGCCCCACGCTCCTTGACAGTTGCACGCATCTTTCAAAGCCGTCAGCTATGAGAAGCTGAAAGTGATGTCAAGACGTAGATTCACAAGAAGGGACATACGAATCAATGCCGCGTTTTCAGGCGCGTCAAACAGATCGCCCTCTCGCTCCAGAATCTGACTCATTTGATATCTGCAGATTGGGATTGAGTCGAAACACTTGCTATGGTGGGAATCAGAATTGGCTCCCTATTTTGTTTTGTTTGTGCAGATGATGAAATGTTATAAATCGTAATGCAAAGCTAGGTTGAATGGTAAGTACCACTTTCTCCTTTGTGTTGAGACCCCGAGGTCAAGCCTTTTACTTGTTATCTGCGTAAAAACTGACTTCAAATGCGTGGATTCTGATATCCGGGCAAGATGGCCTTGGGACTTGCTAGATAACGAATATATAATTCTTAGGCTACAGATCGCAATAAAGAAAAAACAAGTCCTTCATTATAAACTAAAAAGGGTATCAATATTCCAGACTCCTTCGCAAGTGAAGATAAAGGGATACACCATAGAGAAACCCAGCCATGAGATTGGCCGCCATTAAAGACCAAACGAGATTTCTCCTTGCGTTTGGATTCGAATTCTCAGATGGTAAGCATTTTAAAGACCCATAACACCATGACCTATAAAACACGCACGAAAGTGGTGAACCGTTGCAAAAACTCCGCCCACGTCCCAGGTCCCCCCCAGCGTTGATATCTGGCCTTCTTATGGAGACGATGGCAGACCCAACTTAATGAGAAAAGAGTTTCGCAAGGCTCTTGTATTTCTTTACCTTCCTTCCGCTATCACCCGAAGACGGCCCAATGAGAACCCCGGCCTTGGGCGATTCGTCTTCGGTCGACGTTCTTTGAACCGGAGTACGCCGGGAGTGATTGGGCTGGGCTGTTGGAGTGGTATTCTTTGTAGTGTTCGGCTTAGCTCTGCGAGTCATAGACCGAGAAATGGTTTTCATGAGACCATTTTCCTCATGTGAAGTTCGCTCCATTTGTTCAATCTCATCCTTGATGGTAGAACCGTTTGTAGCAAAGCTTTCCTCATTCATCGATATAAATTTGACAACCCCACGATCTTTGGAGATGCCCAGTATCTCTTCCATAGCTGATTGGATCAGCGCCGTATGTCGCATATTCATTGTTGGCTTGACCATGTGCGGCAACGCGGAAACAGTCATAAGGTATGCTGGCTCTGCTGAAGCCCCGAAACCGAGATAGGCTCGATCATCCAGCACGATCATCATGGAACTCTCTGGCCGTTGAAATATTTGAGCGAAGCTAAAAGTCATATCCGACACGATCCTGACTCCATCTTCCGCCTACTTAAATGTTTAGCAAAGCAAAGTAAATGGGGGCAGCCATGAAAGAGTAACACCAGCCATACCTGCAGATTCGTCTTTATCTCGACAACAACGATGGAATCTTGGTTCACTCTATGTCGCGAGGTATGGTATGGCTCCCTCAAGCCGAACGCCTCGTTGAAATACTGATTTCGCTGCCTGGCCAGCTCTCTCTGGCCGGGAGAGCTTATCAAACTGTGTTTCAGACGCGTATCGTCGGTTGGCGCGCCCCGGTGAAGCTCTCTTGATAACTCGTCATTTCGCGTCGATGCCGGTATAGCAGGGGATTCTTGCTGCTTTGGGACCAATTTACTTTGCTTTGCCTGGGCCTCCTTGGCTTGTCGATGCTTGTAGGAAGAAGGGGACAGCAGCACAGGGATTTCTTTTGGGGGAGCCATGGATGAATCGTTGGAGCGAGTTTGTTCCATGTTGCAGGTGGGATTAATCTCGGTTCTCTCATCACACAGGCACCAGAGAGCAGTCTAGAAAAAAAAGGCAGTTTGCTCGCAGCAGATTCGAAGTCAGAGAGCAAGATGGCAAGTGTTGGTGGTGTGAATGTCTGGATGGAGGAAGCTGGAGCCTTGCGAGGTCCTTCACTGCGTCCATGACATCAAACAGGGAAGCCTCAACATCCTCATGCTCATCAAAGAAGCTTCAGGCACATAGAGCAGTTGAGCTGGGTGTTTCTCTCATCGGGAGTGAGGAGCTTGTGCTACCTTTGCCAGTTTGGTCTTGCTTTACAACTGGATATATCACACTAGTAACAGCACTGTTCTGGCTTCTAGCTTGTTTACAATTGGATTATCATTGTAGAGTGGACAAATAACTAACTATACATCTATTCTTCATGTTGAGCAGATTGAACTTCACCATCTAGTTAGTGATGTCAGGATTCAAAATCTTGTTTTCTTGCTAAATAAATAGATTCAGCGCCAGCTGCTCTGCTTTTTCATGTTCAGCATAGACATCCAGACATCCAGGCATCCTTCGCTTGGCAGTGATAACAGACCCCAGTGCGTGATTGACTGCTTTTACGGATAAACCACTTCCACAACATCTGGTCCTCATGGGTCATCTCACCACCGTCGCGTAAGTTCCCACCCGCAAGTACTTTGAGCATCGACTAACGGTCCGTTGTAGCACCTGCAGCCTGAACCAATGGGCTCTCGATTGGGAGGGGAACGCCGCCCGGATCGTGGAGTCCATCAAACGTGCAAAACAGGCGGGCGCCAAACTGCGAGTAGGCCCAGAGCTGGAGATCTCCGGCTATGACTGCCTGGATCATTTCCTCGAGAACGATGTCTATCTCCATTCTTGGGAGATGATGGCGCGAATCCTCGCAGATGAGGAATGTCACGGAATATTACTGGTATGCATAAAACCATGCGCAGCCATGGAAGACCTTACTAACGAGTCTCTAGGATGTTGGCATGCCAATCATGCACAGAAATCTTCGCTTCAACTGCAGGGTGATTGCGATTGATGGCAAGATCTTACTCATTCGTCCAAAGGTCTGGCTGGCAAATGACGGAAACTATCGCGAAATGCGGTACTTCACCCCGTGGGAGCGCCCTCGGCATGTGGAAGAGTATTACCTGCCACGCATTATCCAAAGGCTTCAAGGCAGTACCAAGGTGCCGTTCGGAGATGCTGTTATATCAACGCCGGATACGTAAGTGATGCGCATTCAAAATCTAAATACACAGACCCATCTAATGTTTCCCTCAAAGTTGCCTGGGCGCGGAGACTTGTGAAGAACTGTTCACTCCCGCAGGGCCGCACGCCCACATGGGTTTGAACGGCGTCGAAATCTTCACCAATAGCTCCGGGTCCCATCACAGCCTACGGAAGCTTGACCAGCGAATTTCATTGATCCTTGAGGCAACTCGGAAGAGTGGCGGCATATACCTCTATTCAAATTTACAAGGTCAGCGCTTTGCCAACCATGGCCCTTTTTCGCACTTGTGGCTTATCTGTAAACAGGTGGAGGCGGAGAACGATTATATTACGATGGTTGCAGCATGATCGTAGTAAACGGCGAGATCGTCGCCCAGGGAAGTCAATTTTCTCTCAACGATGTGGAAGTTGTCACCGCAACCGTGGATTTGGAGCAGGTTAGGGCGTTCCGCTTCGCTCCCAGTCGAGGTCTCCAAGCAGTTCGCGCTCCTGAGTACAGGCGTATCGAAACGCCGTTCAGTCTGTCTGCAGAGAGTGACCAGTTGGATCCCCATCTCTCGCCGTCGCCTCCCCTTGATATGCGATATCATCTCCCCGAAGAGGAAATCGCACTTGGTCCGGCATGCTGGCTGTGGGATTATCTTCGCCGTTCCCAGCTTGCCGGCTTCCTTCTCCCCCTGAGTGGTGGAATTGATTCTTGTGCCACCGCCATAATCGTGTTCTCGATGTGTCGTCTGGTCATCGAAGCAATTGAAAACGGCAATGACCAGGTCATTGCGGACGTGAAGCGGATCGCCGGGGTGTACGAAAAGGAAGGCTGGCTACCAAAGACGCCCCAGGAACTGTCCCATAACATTTTCCACACTGTGTATATGGGAATGGCGAGCCAGTCTTCCAAAGAGACAAGAAGCAGAGCCAAAGAGTTATCCAACGCTATTGGCGCTTATCACGTAGATCTCAACATTGACGACATTTTCAATGCTCAGAAAGACACGTTCACCAAGGCTACTGGATTTGAACCGAAGTTCAAAGTGTACGGCGGAACCCAGGCGGAAAACCTTGCCCTTCAAAACATCCAGGCACGTACACGAATGGTAACTGCTTATGAATTCAGCCAGCTACTTCCAACCGTCAGGAAGAGGCCAGGCGGCGGCGGGTTGTTAGTTTTGGGAAGCGCCAATTGCGATGAGTAAGTTAGCAGCAGTATTGCCATTTCTATACGAAGCGTTATCTAACGTCTACGATAGGGCCCTTCGCGGATATTTCACCAGATACGACTGCTCATCTGCAGACATCAATCCAATTGGTTCAATTTCTAAAACGGACCTGAAGCGCTTCATCGCATGGGCGCAGCGGGATTTCGACCTACCCATCCTCGAAGACTTCCTCAATGCAACTCCGACGGCAGAACTGGAGCCCATAACAAAAGATTATGTTCAAGCCGATGAAGTGGATATGGGCATGACGTATGATGAGCTGTCGACGTTCGGCGTTTGCCGTAAAGTGTTGAAGTTGGGACCATATGGGATGTTTGAAAAATTACTGCATGACTGGAAAGGCTTGAAGCCGCGAGACGTTGGAACGAAGGTCAAAGTGAGTCTATTGCGTGCCGCTGTCGCTCCGTTGTTTGGTTTAAGACCGCACTCTTTAACACTAGCCCTAGCGATTCTTCCACTATTACGCTGTAAACCGGTTTAAGATGACAACGTTGACTCCGTCATATCATGCCGAATCATACTCACCGGATGATAATCGATTGTAAGTCGCGTTCAGATCGCGTCATGCTTGATCTGGGTACTGATGTTCCACGCAGTGACCTTCGTCCTTTCTTGCTTCCGCCTCAGTATTCAAGCTACCCGTTCAAGAAGATTGACCAGCTGGTGGAGCGAATAGAAGCCCGCGAGGGAACGGGCAAATCTAGCACGCAGTAACATTGAAAATCGCCCGCATGTCAACGATGTGTAAACCGTAGCTCTTACGAATAATGCGTTGGGTCTTCTTTTGAAGCATTGTTAGTAAGATGCTCAGTGATCTCAATGCCTTCTATTTAGACAGCAGACAATATAAGAATAGGGCATTCGTTCCAGCAACAACGCACCTACCAACAGCAAGTCTACAGGCCGTAGATATAGCCCAGATGTTTATCCTGCTCAGCATTTATCCTCGCCGCAGGACAAAGTGCAACAATGATATTCAAAGAGGGGGTCTTCTTCAGCTCTGTGGATAGTGGACAGCGCGTTACCTGGCTTCGTGCAAGCTCCCTTTTCTATTTCAAGAGTATCATGTTGCGCATTTCATGTCGATCAACGAATCCCTCAAAAGTCGAGCAGCAACTGCGGAGCTAGCTTCTCCAAGTCTTCGACCTGCACATACGAAAGGCAACAATGTCAGCTTGGTCAAGCCAAATCAAGGTTCAACATACCTCCAAGTAGCTATCAATCATAGTCCTCGTTCTGTCCCTTTGAATCCCATCCGTCTGTAACTTGTCCTTCCGCTCATAAATCGCCCTCGCGATAGCTTCTTTAACAAAAATATCGATGTATTTTGCATACAGTCGATTTGCGTCTTTGGTAATCCGCATTTTTTCCCCCTTACGCTTCATATGACGATGGATGATAGCAGCCAGCAACTTTGGCGGAAAATCCGGCTCGGAAGTCTCTAGGCTTTCTTTCTCCTCCTCTTTCGGCGCAATGATTTCGGCAAGGATATACTCCGGGTCGGAAGATAGCGAATCGATCGATGATCGCCGGACGGGGTCAAGGTCCTGTTCAACGGGGGACGGGGAGCGATTGTCGGGTGCTTGCGGAGGCTCTGACATCCGTGAAGGGGATACGGTATGGGGTTCTGGGCTCATTTGCGTTTTTGACCTCTTGCGGGAGGAGCTATTAGTCTTCTTGCGGGCGTTGTTTGCCCGTGGCACAGGCTGAATCTCATCGGAAACGGCGACAGAACGCGGAGGCTTAAAAGGGAGGGGGTTTCGTTTTGAGAGAGGTGGCATTGTTGAATTGTTGATTAGGATTCGCGAAGAAGCGCGTGTATTTCCAGTATCATGTCTCCATTTGACTGCTTCGTCCTTAAAGGCCCGCGTTTGTTTGCATTGTCTGCATTGCACTTAACTAAGTTAGTTAACTAACAGGTCTGTCAACTCTGTAGGGACACCACATAATTTCTAAGGAGTGCCAGACATCGCCTCACATACAAATTACGATGGGGAGGGATGGGCAACCTCATCTCACTTGTACTTGAAGCAGTGAAGATTCATCCACAGAGACATAAACACCAGCAACAAGAAGACAAATAGTCAGCCTGCTGGGGTGCCCACCAGCAGCAACAGAGTAAGAGGCAGAACACTCCAGTGTTAGGGATGGCTACGGCGATCTCACTAGTTATACAGTGGAGTTATGGGGTACAGTGGTCCGCTTGTAGAAAGTGAAAACACTCAGTCCTAATTTGTGAAAGAAAACCTCTAACAACTGAATGATTAAACTGCTTCCGGTCTGACGCCATTCACTCGACGCTCGCGATTTCCCTGGACTAAGAGATCAATTCCCAGACGCTCTCCGCTAGATCAAGGAGAGTGTTGCGGTCAAAGACCAAGTCGCCTTCACCAGGCCCTGGTTCGCTCTCAAGGAGGCTGCGGTAAGATATTCTCAGATCCCCGCCTTCGACTGTGGGAGATTGTCCATCGCGACCCGGGGCAATTTTTATACATTGCAGCCTTTGGGGCTGGGGCCGGCTGGTGGCGGAATGACGGCCGGATCTGGTGGTTTGTGCTCGCATGCGCGGGGCTGGTTCCCATGAGGAAATGTATATATTTCTTGAACCTCGTTTGATGTCGATAATGACCCCCAGGTTAACTGCTCCTTCAGAGGCATTGAGCCACCACTCAATATCTCTCTCCAGCTTTGGGCCTGTCTCAGAGTACCCAACTTCCAGTACTACTGTTGGCCAATGTCGGAATTGGCCACCGACTTGGTGCCTTGGTGAATACGACCGATCTGCCTGCTTTGCTCTTCCTGGCGTTTCGACTAGGCTTGCACCACGCATTGCGATACGCCGTTTGATTCCCATTTTGTGGGCAAGAATCACTAGATGCGCGGTAAATTCGTCCGCCACCGTCTCATGAACTGCAGATGGCATCTTTAAAATCAGCGTTTTTGAACACGGAAAATAGTCAATCAGTCCTGGAAGCCTGTCCTTCGCTTCAAACACTTCCTGGGGAAAATTGGTGAAAACAATGTAGCTGTCGACACTTGTATCAATCGTCTCGAGTGCATCTTCCATCTTTTGCAATCCTTCAAACTGATAGCATGGTGTATTCGGTGGAAGCTGCGCACCGTTGGGCGGCTGCACTTCCCTCACTGTGGAATAGTCCATCTGTTGTCCTTGACAGTTTCCTTCTTGTTGGATTTTGCTGTGATTCTGTGCCCTTGGTTCCAAGCCAAAGGCAAGATCGACGAAGGACGGCTGATAAGATATAAATGCATACAGGGCTACAGTTACGTCACTTTTAACCATAACCACTAGTTATTCCAGGTATTCCGGGAGTTATATAAGCAGCCGACTCCGTGCCTATTGCTTTCATCCTTTCTCATGAGATATTCAGACAGCTTTGAAAGACTGCAGAGAGCTCTCTAAGTAAATAACACCACCAAACTGTGCAAAAAGGCCATGCACTAACAAGTGAATTAAGTGACAGCCCAAACAGCCCAATTCACTCTATCCAGATCTCCACCACATAGTTACACAAGGAATACCTACCCAAATCCTTCGAACAAAAATATCAACACCAAGCTCCAGCGCTATCCACGGCCAAAAGATAATCATTAGCAAAATTGTGAGCAAAACAAGCCACTGGGCCCTAGACAGGAAATACCACCTAATCCCTTTCGCAGAACAGGAGGTCAAGCGAATGAAAACATTAATTCATATCTCTTCATCAAGGCCTCCATATCGCTATTGTCATATATGTCCTTCGAATTTATTTTCCGTTTCGTAGCCCGAACAAGCGCACTTGACGTGCCATCAACAGAACCGCAAGCGGCGACGTTGTTACTCAGGCTGGCATGATGGTCATCCCAGAGTCGTTCTAAAAAGCGCATAGTTGTCCTGATGTTTCCCAGGTGGAGTATTTCCCACATTGCCTGTAGCCGATGTATAATGAACTCCCGCTGTTCAGCTTTGCGAGCCAAACTCCCGAATAGTGCCAAGGGCCAACACAGAGTGTGGGAAATCGGGGCATCAACGGGGAGTTCGTCGAGCAAGTGTTTGAGGGTTTCGAAACGTTCGCAGATAAAATCCGGGAGATCAGTTTGAGCGGTTAAGGGTGGACTCGCAAATGACGCATCAAGGTAGCAGAGAATGGCTTGTTGGTAGATCCGCCCGCCAGTGATGAAATCATCGCGGGCATCGGAAGGTGGCTGCCAGGATAGAACCTGCGACCTTAAGTCGTAGTAGGCCATTTCGTCAGCGTCAAAGTGGCTTAGAGTTCCCGACACTTGCGTATGCCGACCCCGTTCTTGTGTTTCTTTTAATTTTTGTCGTTTTCGACGCGCTAATTCTGATACCTGAGGGATCATATCGAATAATTCATACGAGCAGCCGACGAGCATACCGTAGCTTTTGCCGCTCACCCAAGCAAAACCACTCGTTGGGGGTTCATGGCGTGCAGTATCGTGAAGAAGTATACTTTGAGAGTCGTTGCTTATCTCTGTAATACGCAAGATGTAGGTATAGAATTCTTTCAAGAATTCAAGCATCGATTCATCGATACGTGACGAAGACGGGGACGAAAGCACGGTATTGAATAGGATATGGGCTGCTCGTAGGTGGTGGGAAAGAACCCCACTGGCGTCTCCTCGTGTCGTCTACAAGGAATATCTTAGATCAGCAAGTTGAGAATGGGGGTTGAGCCAAACCTCATACCTCCACAAAACAAAGAACCAAAGCCGTTGCTAAAAGAGGTATTGGATCGGTTCCCGGGCTAGCCACGAGGTTCGTTAACCCATATTTCAGCGATCGCAACGCAAGTCCCAAGTGTGTCCATGTGCTCGCTTCGATATCCGGCGTCCTTCCTGCGTTGCAGTAATGTATGCCGCTGCAGGCCAATAGGCTCTGTAGAACGGTGTCTGGATATGCTATTGCCAACCGTGGAAGTTCCGTCTTGAACGCATTGAATTTACCGCGATGAGCAGACATCACATCTCCGGTCCTCTCTACCCAATGCTGGTAGAGCAGGAGGGAGATTGGCGATCGAAATATCGGTTCTAGGTTTGGTTGTTTTCTCAAGCCTGCAATATCAAGCACGTCAAGGTCGGTCTGGAAGACGGGAAAGGCCTGCTGTTCCGGCTCCCACGATACTGGGGGCAAGGGATCGGTATTCGTGGCATCTGGAGTCCATGAACAAAGCGAAAGTATCTTCTTCCTACTGCTGGAGCCGGAAGCCGCGGGACTGGAAAACCAACTGCACAGCAAGACATTGCGCTCACACGATATGCAACTCGGCTTCCTCCCATCGCACTTCTTCTTTCGAATCCGACATGGGCGACAGCCGTCTTTCGAACGGCGCGCTTTAACAACGTGCTTCTCTGTGCCCTCACGCGACATTCACAGCGGTTTCACTCGCCTGCTTGCTCAGGACCGGACAGGAGACAGGTAGAGATAGGGCTCGTAGCGATAGGGCAGCTGGTCGTATTGTCGAATTCGCATTCCTCATCGCATTTGGATGGACTTCGCATCCTGCCGAGTGTGGGGTAGCTGGCTCGGTCTTTGGTCTCCTCAAGAGGCAAGCTACCTTGCATGCTCTGGACTAACTCCAGTAATAGTTAGTTAGTTCGTTCATCGCCGCTTGGTTCGGTAGCGAACCATCGCCAAGAGTTTGCTCGGTCTCTGGTTCATATTTGGAGTCGGCAACCAAAATGCATGCCTGTTTCTCCCAGGCCATCTTGAACGCCAAGTTGCATTTTGTGCATCCACCCAGGACGCTTCCTGACGGTGCTCTTCGTTGATTGCGAGGCTGTCCGATGCCCTCGCCAGAGTCCCCGTGATTAGTTAAGCTTGCACGAATGGTCACGTGGCGATAAGGGCGCGAACGAATTTAAGGTTATCCAACTTTATCAGCCACTAACCGAAGATAGTTAGCGTCGTGGGCCTCGAGTCATTTGACCCCTGATCATGAGAGCTGCTGAGTCAACTACAGGGAGCAAGCCACGAGAATGGATAGTTGATAGTTAACTGTCTATTGATTCTTCATCTATTATTAGGGAGAAAAACAATGACGACAAATCTTCAAGTCGTCCGACAGATCAATTCTATTCCCAGATTTTCCCTCCTGTTTCGAAATTGTCAAGGGAGTTGATTTCCCGATCGCCGACGCTGCTGTTCATGCATTGTGTCACAAAGTGGTGTCGTCAGCCCCCGGAAGCACGCTGTGAACCGCCATCTGCAGTTGTTCCTAGAGCCAATATACGTAGTATCGACGTTGAGGATTCACATTTCAACCCTTACAAATAGTCGTTCCATTGGATAGAGATGCTGGTGTGGCAACTTTGATTGCGTATCTGCAGAAACGCGATCTGGTCACGACAGTTCGCTAGGTGTCATAGCATAATGGAATGATAACTGAGCATAGACTGCTCACCATCATCCACTAACCAGTTGATCTTTCGGCGTAGCGATCTCCTTTTCCACTTCAACGCCATTTCCACAGGGAATACTCGATCCAGGTGTGGCACCGTTGGACCTAGTCTGCCCATTGTTTGAAGAGTCCGCTTCCAAGCGATCTTTCTTTTTCAACTGCAAGGCGCCTTTTTGCATTGCCTCTTCGGGAAGAGGCCGAATGTAGGGTTGGCACACCCACCACGGCCGTTTATACTGTGCAATAGTAGCTTGAGAGCCAGTCAGCTCCCGCCCGTCTTCTGGATTCCCATCATATAATCCTGGATTTGCATTGTACTCTTGGATGCCCTGCTTGACCGCCTGATCGACAAGGCTTACGACATTTTCAAAGGCCGCGATGTCTCCCGCTCTAGACTTCGCCAGAGCATCACGGACATGAGTTTGCTTTGAGACGAGGGGACGAAGGAGCTGGAACATGTGGCCCTGCATCGCTGTAAGGTTGGGCGTCACCACCTTTTGCTCCCTGCCCTTTTTTTGCTTTTTCTTTGGAGGCCCTTCGTCCTCAGGCGTAGGCGCAGATGTTTCTGAGTCCTTGGGAGCTTCCTCCTCCGAAGCAGGCTTGGATGGATCGTAGAGCGGTTCACGCTCAGGGGGAGCAGTCTCCAGGACATACTTGTAGATGATGTCCATATACCTCCTCAAAATAAAGTCTAGTCTGTATCCACCCGTTCCATCTCTTCCGCGCCAATACTCACAACCTTCCTTGCCAACCGGGGGCGGCGGGCTGAAAATGGTTGGATCTGACAAGTTTCCCTCTGCACTCATCACAGCATCTGCACCGGTAGCTTCCAAGCATTTTTGAATGTCGTCGTGGTTCAAAATATTCCCATTTGCGAAAATCACGGTCTCAGGCGGTAAATTGTCTCTCAGGTAGCGGATATAAGACCAGTCAGCGACACCGGTATTATGTCCCTTTTGTTCTCTTCGCCGTCCATGCACCGAAATGAAACTCGCGCCCGCGGACAAGATCATCTTCGCATAATCCAGCGTCTTCTCCCTGGTCTCTAGGATGCGAAACTTGGCCGTCACGGGGATCGAAAGCCCTGTATGCAACGTATGTATGAGTTTATAGATCAGTTCCGGGTCCTCCTGTAAAAACGCCCCGTAATGGCCCTTTTTCGCGATCCCCTGCGGACATCCCAAGTTCAAATCCACCGCGTCGCAGTACGGCTGCACGAGCCTGGCAGCAGCAAGGAGTTCGTCGGGATCATTGGCGCAGAACTGAACGATAAGCGGCCTGTCGATGGCGGGATTGCCGTCGAGAAATGGCACGGGCTCCGCCGTTTCGCCCGCGACCGGGCT
This sequence comes from Uncinocarpus reesii 1704, assembly GCF_000003515.1. Classification (NCBI taxonomy): domain Eukaryota; kingdom Fungi; phylum Ascomycota; class Eurotiomycetes; order Onygenales; family Onygenaceae; genus Uncinocarpus; species Uncinocarpus reesii. The sequence continues at coordinate 7,759,323 of NW_003052500.1, read as the reverse complement.
GGGACGAACCGCTTCGAAATGCTGGCTTCGATACGCGGCGCGATCTTTAAACAGACGGGCATGGAACATGGGCGAATAGGCAAGGAGCGGATTCGACGAGCCACTGTCCGTGAAGGAGCGAGTAAGTAACCGCCATGCCTACAGATTGTAAAAGTGATGTGATAATCCGTCAGTGGCACATCCCCCGCATAACTCCAGGAAACTTGACGAACAAGCACGTACAAACTCCGACCGATCCACCATCGGTGCGATAATCGTTTTGGGGCTGCCTAGGCTCCGATAAAACTCCCTTCCGGTCAGTTTCTTTGCGCCGGTCGCGTTGTGCGCCATGGTCGACATCCCGCCCAGCAGCCCACGCAGCCGCTTGGAGTAGCGGGGACGAAGCAAGCCCAAACGCGGTATTTTCGGAATATTCAAAGAATCAAAGAGAAGTCGAGGAGCATCGACTGAAGGATAGTTTTTATGTTGACTGTAGAGAGATGTGCCTTTGAAAAATCCGCTGTACAGAGGAGTTGCTCGTCTCAAAATTTTTGCACCCAATGAGATGTCATGCCGTGAAGTCTAATGCGGACCGGCATCAGACGAATTCAAGGGGTACAAAGTTCTAACGAAGCTACGAATCTCAACGTACCTCAATGTTCAGTTTTGGTAAAGGGATATTAGCGACTACAAGCCGTGTAACTGATGGTTGCCAAAGGCAATGTTCTTTCAAGTCCGTCTATTGTTAACAATCAAACTACCTAATAAAACCCAAAGTTGAGCAAATATGTCAAGTGCAAGGTGGTCATGCGGAGCCTGTACATGATTCCTAACGACACTGGCCACAGATTTAAGAAATAATTCAGTATTCACAGTGATGAACGAGTAAATGGACAGGTGAATTGAGAAGAAACAAAGGAAAAGCGTGACGTCCCAATGATATATAAACCGAGGCAATGCAATCGCTATCAAGTCCCAGGTTCAAGAAGGAAAGTCTATTCGAGTACGGAATAAGTTGGGGTCGTTAGGTATGAGGCATCAGAAAGGATCGCTAGGGAACGAAATAAGTGTTGATTGAGGAGGGCCATGGGGATTTTGCGGCTTTTGTGTACAAGGGGGGAATTGCCGAAAGCTGATTAATCCAGATGAGAAGTAACACGAGATATGCGCTGGTATGCGCCTTCAACGCTAGCTTGGAGTCGTTTAAACTGTCGCAAAGCATGGTGGTCCGAATGGTGTTGGTCTGTGGGGTGAGTCGCTACAACTAGATCATAGCGTGCAGACGCCTTCCCTATTTCGGGGCCGCGAAATGGATGACCGAACGGTTCATTCTTAGATTCAGAATTGGGTTGGTCAAGGTAAAGTGCGAAGGAGGGATCATTTTCATCCACGTCAACCTCGATGGCAGGACAATGGGGTTCGTTTGCTTCTTCCATAGAGTAGCTATCGAAGATCGAGAGTGGTAAAGCCGGTAATTCACTTTTGGCCTCGTCAGCTGAGGGTAATCCCACGGAAATCGAATTCTTGCCAGAGAGGACTGCGGGGTCGACAAATGGTCCTTCCGGGACGTCCAGAACAGCAAGGACTGTAGGGTTGGTGAAGTTAATGTCGATACCCGAGTTCCATCCCGAATCCATCGACGCAAAATCAAATGGCTCTTCGGCTATGCTCGGAACAACTGTTTGAGTATTCTGTACTTCCACCTCTTGGGATAGCTGGGGCGCTTTAGCATCACTCGACATGTCAGCCGGCATATGGGTCTGATTCGTTAACGGAGCCTTTTGCAAAAGCGGCGGAAGTCCATTCACGCTGATGTCGTTTAAAAATGAAGCAAAATGAGGAGACGAAAGGAGCATCCGCGTAAGATCCCCTAGGCGGGCATTCTCTTGCATCAGAGCTTGATTTTGGATACGAAGCTCGTTTGCTTCATTGGTCTTTACGGTAACCTCGCCTTCAAGCTGTCCGATATACTCTATATAGTCGTTAATGGGGCTTCTAGGAGCTGTTTAGCTCACGAAGGGTTTAGCTACTAACCCTTTCTTCGAGATCTGAAGGCACGAGCCGAAACTTTATTGCGCAATTGACGTCGCTCCTTACTACTCAACTTCTTCCCTTCTTCACTTGCTAGTAATCTTTCATCCTCATCCATGTCTTGTTCGTCCTTTTTATGTTTTGTGGGTTGAGGGAGTGAGTTTCCAGCTCCTGATTGTTCGTCACCGACGACGACGCTATTCTGTCTCATTTGTTGGAGCAAACGAGAGATGCGTTCCTCGACCAGAGGATCAACAGGCCGGCTGACTTTGCCTTGCTGGGACCGACTTGATTGGCGAGAATGGCCTTGTGGTACTGATGGTTGTGGTTGACCCTGGGCTAGTTGATGCTGTTGCTGACGTCGAATCATTTCTTGCTGTCTTTGTTGCTGGGCGGCCCGTGCCCTTGCAGCCTGCTGCTGATGGATTCCTGGGTAAACGCGTCCTACCTGTGCTGGAGGCGCAACGGGCGAAAGCTCCTGGCCACCAACAGCGTTTGGGTCAACGAATTGAGTTTTCGATGATTGTGAGGATAGCATGGTGCCCTGGGATAATCCAGCGGGATCTGATTCCAAGTCCAGATCGGTGGAATCGTGTGGGAAAGCGAGCATTGGGCTTGTGTTCATTGATAATACATCTGCCGGACGATTGATCAACCCGAAGCTATCCGGCTGGCCGAAAGCGAGGTCGTTGAAGCCCACACGCATACTGGGGCCTGGATTCAAAGGCATCGTATTTGCCAGGCCGCCCATGGGCAAGCCCGTCTGTTGCTGGTAAGAGCCATATTGATGGCTTGGTGCAGAGAACGAGACCTGCTGCGAGGGTTGGATGCTCGAGCCAAATGTGTTGCTATTTGAGACGGGAGAGGGAGTTGTGTTCGACGGCTGAAAGGGTTGCGAGGAGGGTGTTGGATGCACTGATTTGGCTTCTGCTGAAGGAGAGAGCGAGGGCGACGGATACACAGGTTCGAAGTTGATGTACGCATCCATCTCACTGGCATCATAGCAGCCATTGAAGTTTGGGGTGGGCGATATGGCTGACATGAGCGACAGTTCTCCCGCAACAGCCATGGCGGCGGATTTCCAAAGATTGTGGGCCGAGCAGAATGAAGAGTCGAGTGTGCGATGAACGGGATGGATTGCGTGAACGATCGACTGAGATGGAGGTGAGGGTGAGCGATGGAGGTTGGGACGGGGAGATGGAAGTTGGGTGATGCTGGACGAAGGGAGACGTCGAAGGAAGAATGGGTGAAACCGTCTGATCCTCAGGGAGACTAGCACCGCCCGCAGTGGAGTCGGTCGGTCTCCAAGCACTGAGCCTACGTGGCCCCTTGTAAGATTACCGGATGCTGGCAGTGCAGGTGCCCGTATTGCGCGGGTCACGCCCGTCAAGGCAGCAGCATTTCCTGGTCGCATGCCCCACACCCCGCACCCTAACTGGCTCGGCATAGTTACATTGGGCGTGTTTCAGCACCGTGTCACACGTCCCATTGGCCAGATAGATTTCCGCCGCGGTAATGATGGATACAGAGCCGGGATAGGGCTGAGGACTGAGGCTGTGCTGCTGCCATTGTGAGCTGTGATTGGCTGTTGTGTGCATAATTATGTAAGCTGAGTGGTTGGCGCGAGTGTGGGATCGGCTAACCGAGAAGGGAATATTAGCTGCATGTTCGGAGTCCGGAGTCGGAGTTAACACACCAGCACCAACTGATTCTTTGGACTCTCTGGACAACGGGCTTCCACTTTTGCCTGATTCAAACATGGATATCATGATACATGATAAATGCAGAGCTCTTTTTCGACAAGCTCTCTTATTTCCGCACAGATGGTCGGCAGCATTGGACAGCTGAACCATCTGATGGGCTCATCGGGTCCTCTTGACAGACATCGCACGCTCTTGGCCAGCATGGCTGCATGGGTGGATTGCTGCATGGCATTCAGTCAATCAGATTTTATCATAAAATCATATTAGCTGCACTTGGAAAGATGTGTCTTCTCATCATCGTGGGAGCCCTAACCCCACCAGCGATTGAATTGTTTCCCCCGCAACGTTCACAGCAGAGGACCGCGAATTTCCACCGACATAAAAATGGCTAAGGATTATGATTTCGGGATTACCATTATCCATGACCCAAATGCGTCTGCTACCGCAGGCAAATCCCAGGCCCATGAAATCGCTTTCGAGTAAGCTCGCTGCTCAATGGGCTTGATGCTTTTGCTCTGGAAGCGGACGGCGGCTTACTACAGAGACAGTCTGGTCGCGATCCATGGCCTAAATGGGGACCCCTTCCGGACGTGGACTCACCCTGAAACTGCAGTAATGTGGTTGAGAGATCTGTTACCTGAGGCGATCCCCAATATTCGTATCATGACCTTCGGATATAATCCTCGCTTCAAGAATTTCACTGGTCTGGAAAATCTACGAAGCATATCATTAAAGTTGCTCGCTGAGCTAGCAGACCTCCGGGCAGCCGAGAACGTCAGTGACTGTCTGCCTTTCGTAGCAGTCCTTCGCTTACTCATATCCAGGAGAAATCGAGGCCTCTTTGTCTTTGTATGCCACAGCCTTGGAGGAATTGTAGCTAAAAAGGTGAGGAGCCTTGCTAGATAAAAGCGGGGATTTGTGCTTAGCCACTGCAAAGGCGCTGGTGATGGGCTGTACCGAAGCGCGAGAGCGCGTACAAGAGTCTGTATGTGGCATCTTATTTCTCGGTAAGATGTTCAGAAGCAGTTTCACGCCCGGCGTCTCTGATCAGCATTCAGGCACGCCTCATAAGGCCAGCAGCCCTGCAGCCATGGGAAAAGTCCTGGCTAATATCGTCTTTGCGTTCTCGCCCATAAGAGCTCCTCTAGCGCTTATTAGGACGTTCAAGGAGGAATCGGAACTCCTGCTGGAGATTACTGAAGACTTTCTTCAGAGGAGGGAAAGGATTCACCTCGTATCCTTCTACGAGCTGGAGTCGACCTCCATTGGTCCTTTCCTAAGAAAACTTGTAAATACAAACATACATCTCTTCAGCGCATTCGCCAGTGTCTTGATTGACCCGGCTTTAGATTGTCGAGCAGCGCTCCGCAATTTTCAATGTTCCCCTCGAGACCACTGTTCCCCAATTTGCCGACCACAAGAATATTGCTAGGTTCAGCTCTTCGGAGGATCGGTCGTTCCTCCCTGTACTTTCGCAGCTGAAAGAATTTGCTCGGGTCGTATGCAGTGACCGTGCCAGTAGGACACGATCATTCACAGCCACCGATCAAAATAAGGGTAGAAGCTTGGGATACTCCGTAAGGCATGCTGACTCCCAAACAGAACCTTCTATTCCGTTCGACGTGGATATCCAACCGTGCTCATCTCTCCGTGGAAGAGAGGACATATTTGATATGCTGAGCAGGTACTTCCGCACAGATCAGACGCAAGCACCAACGAGACGGACATTTGGAATATGCGGCCTGGGTAAGCTCTCTCATTACTTTCAACATTCGGGTCCCACTAAATCTGTGTAACTGCGTAGGGGGTGTTGGAAAAACACAGATAGCTTTGCACTATGCACTCCAAAATTTGTCGAAATACAAATCGGGCGTCGCGTTTATAAATGCGACATCACCGGCCTCGCTTTCCGCACATTTTGATCGCTTAAATGATCTTCTTAGATTGGGGGACTCTAGGGATAAAATAGGGGCTGTTAGAAGTTGGCTATCTCGGCCTGAAAATAGTAGCTGGCTCCTAGTGTTCGATAACGCTAATGATCTGAATACGGCACCACTTCATAAGTATTTCCCAGCGGTGAATTGGGGCCACATCATTATCACCAGTCGCGACCAGGCGGTGATTGGCAGCATAGCCGACGACGGTCACGTCCTGAATCACCTGGGAGAAAATGACGCAGTGCAATTACTACTCCAGAAGTCGGGAATCCAACACCCTACCGAAGATGCTTTGGAAGATGCAAAGAAGGTCGCAGGTCTTCTCGGGTATCTCCCACTGGCTCTAGTGCAGGCCGGGGCGTTCGTTCGCTCGAGACATCGAAGCCTTGGGGAATATCGTAAGCTGTATATGACTCGAAGAGATGATTTACTTAACTTTGCTCCACGCCTCGGAACTGGAAAGGCAGTTTTAGCAACATGGGAAACCAATTTTAAACAAGTGGAGCTGGAGTCCTCGGGAGCTGCCTGTCTGCTCTATCTCTTCTCTTTTTTGCAGCCATTTTCCATTCCAGAGGTGCTTCTACAACGAGGTTCCTGTCCCCAAAAACGGTGGAGTGAGGATGGCGAAATAACGGAGATTTCCGCTGAAAACGAAGGGGTAGAAACAGAGTTGGTCAAGGTCATACAAGACGTTTTTGAGTTTGATACCGCAGTAGAGAAGCTACTTTCGTTCTCGTTGATCTCATGCAAAAGAGAATCGGGTGGGCTTAGAAGCTTTTCTATTCATCCGCTTGTCCAGCACTGTGCTGCAAGAAGGTTATCCCCATCAGACGTCAGAAAGTGGCGATGGCAAGCTCTTTTGCTTGTCTGCCATGCATTTCCGAGGAGCCGCTACCTTGACCCGCTGTAGGTTTACATCGCAATCCCTGGAAAGTCAGCAGCTAATACTTATCACAGAAATGGAGAGGTTGGGAGGACTTTGCTACCTCATTTGAGTCGAGTCATTTCCGAGTATGATGCCATGTGTCTCGAGCACGGAGATCAGGTTTCCTTCCGGTTCGAACTTGCATCGACACTTCTCGCCGCTTCACGATTTTCAAACGCAAAATGGAAATTCGAGGCAATTGATCGTACCAAGAAGCTCCTGGAAGGCAACTATGACCCTTTCCTTAACGCCTGGCTAGCATATAGGGAGAGTTCGGTAAGGAGAATGTCAGGAGACCAGGAGGAGTCGGAGAACGTCCTACATCGGTTCCCGCGCGACACGGCTGCGCCTAAAGGGGAAGAATTGGAGCCGAGTAGGAGATATAACGCCCAACGTGGAGAGCTTATTATTTCCTTTGCGGAGAATCTAATTCGCGAAGGGAAGTTCGCTGAAGCGAAAACGCAGTTGTTGCAGTGGGAGCCGCTGGGAATACCCCCTTCATCTCTTGAAAAGATAACCTCTAGAGCCCGAGACATAACCCTGGGTAAGATCCTTCGATTCCGGGGCCTCTTCACTGAAGCCCATACTCTGCTCGACCGTATCCTTCAAGGCTGCCTTCTTGAAGACTACTTCGAGGGCACTGGCTGGTATCGGGTCCTCTTGTCCGAGGTAGCAGACCTGCTTTGCGAGCTAAATCAGCCGGATGAGGCCGAAAAGCTCTTGCTTCATGAATTGAACCCCATGCGCGAGAGGGGGACTCAAAACATTGCCACGGGCCGGCGGCTACAGCTGTCGCTTGCGGAAACCTACCTGCAACGAAACATGTTTGCTGAGGCGGAGGAACTTCTGCTTGAGCTTCAACGTGCATTTTCGTTGTCTGGTGAGCCGGGCTATAATGTTAAATTTAACAATTTCCGTGTTTGGAGTTCACTGGCGAGGAACTCCCATAAACAATTGGAGTGGGAGCGAGCTCTTCCACGTTGGAGGGAGGCTTTATCGGCCCTGGGGGCCCTCGGGCTGGATGGAAGTTTCAATGCTGGTATCGTACGCTGTTCTATCGCCCATGCACTGTTAATGACTGCCTGCGAGACAGAGAGTGCGTCTATGTTGCAAGAGGCAAAAACAAATATGGCAACAGATGATCGAGTATATTGGATTCCCATGTTCAACTCCAACTGGCATGAGTACATTATCAAAACAATTGAAGAACATGAGGAGAAGGAGCAAGATGTCTAGACTATTCTTCTACAGGCATGTATGCAGATATATATTAGGCACCGCTTTCAGTTGACAAGATTTGTGTTGGTAAATATAAAAGTGATCTGCTATTACAGAGTAATAGTGAAATAGTTAACTAACCAGCTGGCGACAAAAAAATCCATCCAGTCACGTGTCCTTGGACGTAGTTAACATGTTCCATGTCTGCAGTGCTTCATGGGGGTGTTTCCTCCAGACAGACATGGTACTGTTAAGAGCAGGCATCAAATTGACAAGCTCCGGGTAGCCGGTCAAAGAAGCTACAATGAGGCGCACCTACGAGGTATCCAACCACTGTTTCCTCTCCAGAAAAGTTGTGCTAGAACTGACAATGCACAGAATGCACTCAGGCTCCTTGAGACAAGACGACGCCGCGCCCGACCGAAGACTGGAGCCGCTTCGGTATTGCCAATTGAAGGCGCAACGGCAAATAAACAAAATTCTCTCAAGGGCGTGCCAAGCATAGTTGGCATGAAAGAGTGGCTACAGATCTTAGGACACTCAGTACGGATGACCACTGACCTTGACACACTGGTCCTGACCTGATCCAGGATTAGGGGGCTAGCAGCTTGAATATCATCCATGTCAGTGGTACAAAAGGAAAAGGCAGCACCTGCGCTTTCACACGCAGCTTCCTTCGTGCACATAGCGTGAGAACAGGATTCCCCAAGCGGATTGGGCTTTACACCGGTCCTAGTTTGCAATGCATTCGCGAGAGAATACAAATCGACGACCACCCAGTATCAAAAGATCTGTTTACCCGATACTTTTTTGAAGTGTGGGACCGCCTTATGCCTCTGGATATAGATCAGAATGCAGGAGGCGCGAGGCAGCCTCGTTACCTTCAGCTTCTGACTTTATTGGCTTTCCACACTTTCATTCGCGAGGAGGTCGATGCCGCAATATTCGAGGTCCATCATGGCGGAGAATATGACGCGACAAACGTGATACGGAAGCCTGTGGTAACCGGCATAACATCTCTCGGAATGGACCATGTTGGGCAACTTGGACCTACTCTCGAGACGATCGCTTGGCATAAAGCAGGCATCTTCAAACCGGGCGCGCCCGCGTTCTCAGTTACCCAGGAACCTGGCCCTACAGGAGTTATGTCCAAGCGTGCTCTCGATAAGGGCACTAATTTGACCTTCGTCTCAACCAAGGATTGCTTTCCCACTGGTGGGGGAGCGGTTAGCGTCCCAGTTCAGAGACTGAACGCTTCCTTGGCACTTGAGCTCACTGAAGCATTCTTGCGAATCAAAGCACCTGGCCATACGATGAGCGATGAAGATATCCATCGCGGGGTAGAAAACTTCTCGTTGATTGGGAGGTTCGAGATTATAGACGAAAGAAACTTACAGTGGTTTGTGGACGGAGCGCACAATGTTCTGAGCTTAGAACAAACTGCAGAATGGTTTGCAAGAAACACCAGTGCTCCTAATACGCATAAGTATGTTGGGCAACCCTGTGCAAAATACCTGCAACTAATTTACAGAACGGGGCATACCCTTATTTTTAGTCAATTATCACCGGAGCGAGACGGAGTGACGCTGGTACGATCTCTAGCGCATGCACTCCTCAGAAATAATGTGAAACCGGAGAATGTCATTTTCACCACATACCAGGAGAAAGAAGATAAGTCTATTGGTAAGTAGCAGCGGGGGAAGATTTGCGCATTATGAATTGATGTTGTGAAAGCAGTGCCGAACGTTCAAGCTCCCGCGACTCCGTTCCATGACCTTTGCACTCTATACTCTTCAGTGTGGAAGGAACTTGACCCGCAAGCGACGGTCACGAGTGAACCGACTATCGAGAGAGCGGTAAACCTGGCAAGACAAATAGGAGGAGGTCGTGAGGATGGAATGCAAGTGCTTGTTACGGGAAGCTTACACATGGTTGGTGGAGCGCTAAGGTTCCTGCGCCCATGATTGCGCTTAGATAGATCAACATACCGCTTCGAAACCATGCCAGAGTAAGTCAAGTCCAAAGACCACGGACTGATCGATGGAGGCGAGTAGTATCCAGTGGAAGGAAGTGGGCGAGACTGAAAATTAGCCATAGGCGTACTTAATGAGATATGCCATCCGGCCGGCACAATTGAAGTACCATGTAGTTTCTACACATCACATTACAACATATCCTGCTGTGTATATGATAATATGAATGAAATGGAAGCCAAGGGCGTCATGTTGGCCATCTGATAACAGGTGGTGACGATGCTGACTAAGCCCAAGGGATCTTTTTTGGTTCTCCGACTCCCAACGTCAAGATCGAAGCAGCCTTGCATTTGGTACGGAGTACGGATGCTCGAGTTCGATCGTTTGGGTATGACTGAGGCCCCGACCTCTCCTTGCCCTTCCTCCCTTTCCTTTCTTGCAGCGCAGCCCGTTTCGAAACCGGCAAGTTGGCTGGTTTACAATTGCCAGGGCGAGCTCTGGCGTCGGCGATATCCAGCCCTTCGACGAATACTTACTTGCTGATCTCCATCGCCGGAAGCGGAATTCTCTCACGAGGCTTACTGCTCAACAGGGCATTCTCTCCTTCCTCTCCCCGACTATCATCATCAACCGCACGGGCTTCCCGCAGATTTTACCGGAAAAGGGAAAACAAACCTTGCGCAGATGAAGCAGACGCCTCTGTTTCCGGAGCCTACGACTTGAAAGCCTGGCGAAAATATTGGCTTCTTGACGGTCAAAACTTATCCTTCTATCCCCCAAAACGAGAGCCGCCGTACGATTCGCCGCCAATGAAGACCTTTATCCAGTTCATTACTACTCCCACGGTCGATACTCCTGGGACCGCCCTCCTTCTCCATTTCGATGACAAGCGATACATGTTTGGGAACCTCGCAGAAGGCACCCAAAGGGCATGTGTTGAACGGGGGTTTAAGCTTTCGCGAGTGACGGACATCTTTTTCACAGGGAAGACAACATGGTCCACTCACGGTGGTGTCATGGGCATGTTGCTAACCCTGGCTGATGCGCTGGCAAATACTTCATCATCCCTTTTAGAATCGGTGGATGCAAAGATCGCGGAATTGGAAACACTACGGGATACAGCGACCGATTCTAGAGCTCGAACCAACGCTGAAACAAATTTGCTTAGGCGTCGTGAAGAACGGTCAAGGCTGGAGGCGATAGCGGAACAACGGTCTACGCTGTCCCTGCACGGAGGCCCAAATTTAACTCATACCATCGCTACAGGACGAAGGTTTATCTGCCGACAAGGTATGCCGATATGTATCCAGGAGTTCAATGGAGACCTAGATGGGGATACTTCCAATGCGTCCCCGGAAACACTAGGAAAGCCTACCTCGAGCGACGACCACATAAAAGTCTGGGCTCTTCCGATTATGCCATCCACCCGCCCTAGAATCAACAGGAGGAAAAGGAGCCATGATGAATTTGAGGAGAGTGTTTCGTTATCAGATCCCCCATCACTCTCTGAACAACGCCAGAAAGACCAAATTTTTCGCCAAGCAGTTGTTTCGCAAATGTTCAACTCCGATTGGCGTATGGATACGTTGGTGGAAATGCCTCTTGCCGAAGTTTCCCTTCCGGCCACTCTTTTCATCCGCAATCCCGATACTCAGCAAATCCAGCCTTACACTGGGCCCAAACCCGGTGACAGCGAGCCATTACCTGACATCAGGGTCCTGGTTCGCAAGCCGTGGCCAGGGGCTTTGGTTGAATCGCTCCCGGCGACTTCCCCTTCGGAATGTTCAATGTCATATATTATTCGGAACCATGACGTAAGGGGAAAGTTCGACGCCAAAAAGGCTGCCGCTCTAGGCGTGCAACGAGGTCCTGATTATAGAAAACTGACCGAAAACCAAAGCGTGCTTTCGAAAGACGGACAGACCATCACACCGGATATGGTACTAGGAGAAAGCCGCATAGGTAAAGGTGTTGCTATAATAGAACTCCCGACTGTGGACTATATTGAGAACTTGCTTTCAAGACCGGAATGGCAATCACCTGAGGTCACGAAAGGGCTCGTTGTTTTCATATGGATACTGGGAAAAGGGGTTGGTTCTGACCAAAAACTACAAGAATTCATATCTACTATGCCACAAGCTAAACATATATTTTCGTCTCCGGACTACTCCCATAACGAACTCACTTTTAGAGCTGTTGCTAGGTCGACCATTGAGTTCTCCGAGATTGACAGCACGCGTTATAGCCCCCCGAATTGTTCGGATTGCCATGGTCTAAAGCCGCTGAATTCGGACATCCGCATTGCCGAACCCGGGGCGGTAGTGGATTTAGAACCACAGTTTGACATCCATAGTTCCCAGACGGAAAGGGAGATTGATATCAAGCAGATAAAAGAGAGTGTCAGCGGTTTAGCACGAGGACATGTGGATGCCGTACGGCAGAAGTTCAATGACCCTTCCTTTCAAGAAAAGGTGGAAGCCTTTAAACAAAAAATCCCCGACAGCGACGCGGAGATAATCACTCTTGGTACTGGCTCGTCCCTACCTTCAATGTATCGAAACGTGTCCGCGACGCTGCTTCGGGTTCCTGGCTCTGGAAGTTATCTCTTTGACTGTGGAGAGGGCACTTTGGGGCAATTACAACGGGTTTTCAGCCCTGAAGAATTGAAAGAGGTGCTGCGAGAATTAAAGGTCATATGGATAAGCCACCTGCATGCTGACCATCACTTGGGCACCGTGTCCATCATCAAGGCCTGGTACGAAGAGGTCTTTGGCGCTTTGCCACAGCGGCAAGCAGATTTCGAAACAGACCTTTCACGGTTTTTGAGTGAAAGACGGCTCTGTGTTGTGTCGGATATACACATGCTCGACTGGTTGGCAGAGTATTCGCATGTCGAAAATTATGGTTACGACAAGATCGTCCCACTTGCTGCCACGTCCTATGTACATCCTAATCGCCATATTTCCAGCATTCTCACTCTGCACCGGCGCGATAAGAGTGGCCTCGTGATCGAGTCCACCGGCGAGAACAGGGGTGAATGGTTCAATTTCGACTTTCCCAATCATCCATCAACCACCCTCTTCCGGTCAGCTACTGGTCTAAAGTCTATTTTCACTGTGCCTGTTTCGCACTGTCAAGGCGCAAAGGCCGTTTCCTTTACGTTCCCCTCGGGCCTCAAAGTTTCTTACTCGGGAGACTGTCGGCCATCCGAAGCTTTTACCCGGATTGGCCGTGACTCCACCGTCCTCTTACACGAGGCAACCTTTGAAGACGACATGATTTCCGACGCCTTATCAAAGAGGCACTCAACTCTCAGTGAGGCTTTAATGGTCGGGAAGGAAATGCGAGCCAAGATGGTTGTCTTGACGCATTTTAGTCAACGATATCGCGAAATGCCAAACATCGAAAAAGCCAAGAAAACTGGGTTTGTACCAAGCTTTAACCAACGCAGGTCAAACCCGCCCACTGCCGTCCGCGATATCCCTGCAACTGGGGATGAACAGCAATCCGCAGAAACACCAGAGGCACCTGACACAACCGACGATCTGGCCTCGAAAGGTGACGCTTGTTTGCAAAAGTCGCTTGGCGATGATGTTCCTGTCATCCTTGCATTCGACTACATGCGCCTTCGTCTTGGGGATGCACTACACGCTGAGGCCTATATGCATGCAATGAAAGAGCACTTGTCAACGTCCGGCGTGGAGTTTTAAAATAAATGTTTGCTATCCTAGTTCCTGCTCCATTATTAGCTACACCTTAATATGTTTGCGTCTCTGTCAACATTATGCATTAGAGTAGATAGACAAGAAACGCAACTGAGTACAAGGGCAACTGCTCGCTCTTTCAGCTCTAAGGAATCGACCTATCTCCGCCCACTCTATAAATCCAAACTTATGCTTGTATATGCGTAGACCGTTTTCGTATCCAGATCAATCCTGCCACCCTGGTAAACATGATATAAAATATGCGTTATCCCGAGCAAATAGTTGCTGCAATCAATAACCGGCCGTATCCTCCCCTTCAACAAACATGCCTTTGTCCGTGTTCCACCCACACTCTTCTCTCCAATTCTTTGGAGTATATTTGTCGACAATTTTCTTGAAAGCCTCGAGTGTGCAAAACGTTGGTTCTCCCGGTAAATGATTGGACGGTTTGGCTGCGCACCCTGGTATGGTCACAGGCCGATCGTTATATCGGATGCGGACGTAATGTTGGCCAAGGGGAGGTAGTTCAGCAACGGGGGTTCTCGCCACAGAAGACGGGTGTGGCTGTGTTGTGCCGGATATTCCAGTGGAACGGCGGAGAAAAGAGAAGAGAGAGGACTCTTTGCTGCTATTGTTGCCATTATTCTCGCCCACGGGGTTTGATAGTTCTTCGAGAATATCCCCAGCGCGAGATTTGCGCCGCCGGCCGGGACCATCAACGTCCTTGAATAACTCAATTGTAATGTTGGCGGTGTATGGAGGCCATTTCCCATCATCAAAGGCTCCTAGACTGGTTAATATAGCAGCTATTGTAGTGTCATGACACCCACTAATCGCAAACTTGACTGGTGAACCATTTTCTCGCTTGGACTCTGTTGTAGGCCACCAACCGCCGCTAACACTTGTGGCTACCATTCTATCCACGATATCGCCCATCAGAGCACCAATACCGAGCTTGCGATACTCTCTACTTTCTCTGTATCCGGCGAACCATTCATCCATGGCGATTTTATCAGCGATCTCGTGGCCTTGGAGATCGTAAAATTCCGAGGGAAGCCGGGTTAGAGGCCCGTGGGCCATAGTCGAATTAATCGTATCGAAGATACCAGAGAGACGGGGACGGGAGTTAACCGCAACTCGAGAAGAGGATTCGGGCATCCATTTGGACCAAAGAGAGTTCAAGTACTCCATTTGTTCGGAGTTGTTCCCTATATGCCAATTAGTTTAGAACAATATTGCGATGCATCGAAAAGTTGGCGAGTTCTTAATACATCTCTCAGCGGCACGTTGAGCGAATAACCTGGCTAACTGCCTAAAGCGATGGCAATTTCCTTCGTTTGGATACAATGTCTCCTCCGCCGGCGTACGTTGAACGATAGTGGGGGCCACAAAATTGGAGGTCCGGGCACTAGCAGGATACATTCCCCAGAAAGTTTGCTGGAGTGATTCAAGGGCTCGTGGAATGGGAGTGGAACGAAGGTACATGTGGTCCGCATTGGAAATTATTGGGGGCATATACCCAAGCTGGTCGATATACAGGTTTCTCAAGCGACGACCCAGAGCAAGCGTGGTTTGCCGTCCTTTATCAGTCAACTCACCGAGCTGACTGGAGAGCGAAGTGTCAGTACAATCATCACCGTGGGCATTGATACAGGATGTTAACTTGCCAGATACCATCACCACCGGCATCAGGCCCCACAGAAAGTAATGCCTGGTCATTATTCCCAAATTTTTCAAGCTTTCGACGCCATTGAAACTCGTCCCATTGTGACGAGTCCGGGCTGGTCGTAGCTATAGACATAAATCGTCTTGCGGAGGTACAATATGGCCAGTCTAGGGCGAAAGGGCTCAGCCATGGGATCCAAACTAGCTCTAGGATAACCGGTCTCAATTACATGGGTGTAGTCCTGCCTGCCGCCGTCATTAGCTGTGCAACTAGATGTATCAGGCCCCAGCAACGTACATTCTGGAATCTTGCAGATACCGGTGTTCGTTCACCTGGATGGCGGCCGGGGATAAGTCAAATGTAATGGGTAGTGGTTCAACGTGGAATCCTCACCGTGTCGTAGGAACTAGAAAATGAATACCGTGTGCTTAGCATGGCGCAGTAATTCATCGACAGGAAACATACCACTTGGACTAACTGTAACTCCAACCCGCGAGGGTAGAGCTTCTCGAGCTCTTCCTTGGAGTACGCTTCCCGCGGAAGGAGAGTCGTCATTTGCGGCTGATGGCAGTCGTGGCACCCTTACACCGCACGGCAATAGAAACAAAAGATATAACCACTGTGATAGCAAGAGATGTGTCAAGTGGTGGTCTGGAGGATGTCTGTAGTGCAATGAGCCGAGGTGATGACGTTGTGGCTTGCAGGTTGTGCTTGAGAGACGACTTCACTTCCTAAATTTATGATCCAATCTTCAAAATTCATCTGCGCAACAGCCCACAGGGATTTGACCTGGGCAAGCTGGCAGATATGATATCTATCATAATCTACCATGAAACCAATTTGAAAATCAATCATCAACGACACTAGTTATCACTCCCAGAGCCACTCCCTTCTATCCCGGAATCTCACAGGGCTAATGGCTAACAATTCCGTTGTTTAAATGCAGTTCTCAAAGACCTTCCTTTATGGCTTTACAATTCACAAAAGATGCACCGTCCAAAGCAAACTGGCAGACCCTCCTTGACCATCTGAATCGATCCCAGGCCTAGCTTCCCATTGCCACCCCATCGTTCGATTTCCGGCACAATATTGTCCCCGTTATTCCTTGGAGCATACCAGAAGCTGAGGATAACCACAGACAGCGTGGTGAATAGGTTATCCCATATCCCCCCGATAGCGAAACGGAATCCCATCCTTTGCAACCCTAATCCGTTCCCATCTCAGAATACCATATTCCACAGCACAACGCCGAGTGCGACCAACGACGCGATGCCGCCGTTAACATCCATGATTTGCGGCCCCGCTGCGGACTTCGCGTTAGGCAAATCACACGAAAATGCTCTTAGGGTGGTTCTGTTGTCCGCTCTCAGAGCCCCTTTCAGGCAGGCGAAGAAAGCTTTCGATACTTGAGATTTGGACCCGTCCGTCACATTCGGCTGGTAATAGTAATCCGGGATGAGGCAATAGGAATAGCAGTCCTCTACGAGACCGACGGTACTCCCGTGGCAGCATTGGCTGACCGCCGCGTCGCTGGCGTTGTGGACGCCGGAGATCCAACAGTAGTCGAATGATGGATCGAGCCCAGGCAGCAGTACTGGCGAGTGGTCCCGGTGGCATCCATTTTGATCCGACATCCTTGCGCGCGTCGATGGCAACCAGTGGATATGTGTGCAGCAAACAAAACGTCTGGTGTGATTGTCCAGATAATAGTAGCTAAAGGGTAGCAAACAATGGAAAGTGGGAATTTGCAACAAGTTACACCTTACCTCCAGGCACTGTGTGCTCGTTATATAGCCGTCGGTGGTGCTACGGCCCATGTCACTACCTACTTAATCCGGTACCAGCGCCCCGAGCGCTAGCTAACTACACCCCTTATCTCACCCAAGAGCCTAGATAACTAACGAGGCTCAGGTTGCAGTGGTCCCTGGTAAGTCCGAAATATCGCAAAGGACGCTGCGATGATTGGCAAACACCCATTGGAGGCAGCCATATCAAAGCGAGATCGCAAGGGCTTTTTGCAAAGTTGGGCAGTAGAGCGACCCAGAACATGGTGATTATTCAACACATCTTTGTATTGTTGGAGTTGAAGCATGTCCAACATTTATGCTAACTAATTGCTAGCCAATCTTGCTGCTAGAACCTGTTGTTGGGGCTAGAAAAGAATTTTCAAGTTCAAATTTCCACCTTGTAACAAGGATTCTGGCTAACATTTCAGTCAGGAGGCTAGATCAAGGCGTTATTAGTATGTGTGCTGTAGCTGGTATAGAAGAACAATCCATGGAGTCTTTACTTGAAAGGTATTTATATACTAAGAATATATTGAGAGAAATCGAAGCTTTTTATTCTGCTCTTTACCATACTGGAGACTGCTTGGAAGTCTTGAGCAGTATCAATTTGTGACCACTTTCCTGCGTTAAAAGGTTTTGATAGAGGTGGCTGAGCGGGAGACAAAGAGAGCCGCTTGCTAGGCATGGTCCAACTTTTCGGATCTCAACAGAAAGACGGCTTTGGATTACTCTGTATGTAGCCCTGCCTGACGGGAATTTATGGAAGCCAAAGCGCTTTGGTACGGGGATCTGAGCGCAAACAAGTATCAACCCACTGTGCACTTCTTTGCATGAACGTGCCATTTGTTAGAGAGTATAGTTTTGCCCCCGAAAATCGCATTCAATCCGCATCAAAAGAATTGGAAAATGATGATCCTGTGGTTCTTTAGCAGAGAGGATCTGTCATTCCCAATCATACAGGAATGGGACATGTTTATTTCCCCCAAGCTACGGCTGGACTCTGTACTTATCCTTTAGTTCATGAGGCTAGAGCAGAGATGACACGCAGGTCAGTTGGTGATGGAGTAATATTGACACCAACTGCGGGAGATCTGTTGCGCTCATCATCTCGGCGGTTGAAGGCCGGCATGAGTTTGATTCCGTGCATAAAGTCATTTGTTGTCAGTCTCAGCATCCCGGAATTCATCCACCTTCACACTTCACCCTCTTATTTGGGGAGGGAATCCGTGGCTGACCTTCCATTCTACCCTTTTATCACCCTTGATCAGAATCTTAAGAGGTCAGTTTGCTCATTCGCTTTGCCAGCCAGCTCTTCAAGGCTAACTTCAGCCTTGTTTCTTTCTGTGCCAAAGGACAAACACATCAGACGGAAAGAGTTTTTGTATGTACATACTTTGCCCTGGTTGAGCTTCAGGAGGATGCGCATTCCAGACCTCGCTTGACTTCCCAGCCGACTCCGTATTAATCTCCCCAAGACCAAAGGTCCCTCACCCCTGCAGCCGTAAGGCTAAGAACAGCCCCTTTTGCCACCCTAAGAAACGCGCCTTGACAGCCGTCGTGTTGGTGATACTAAGCATTGCCCAATTAAACAGCATAGGCCTTGATCTCTCCCCTTTGCTCGGGAAACATTTGAATCCCCCATCGGATCCGGTGAGTGATGGATCTTCCCACAAGTTTCAAGGGAGCCTATCCCTACTCGTTACCGCCCAGATTATCCACTGCATGCGGCTGACCTCCCCCGGTATTTCCGCACTCAGTACCCCATATCTGGTAAGTCCAGAGCACCGGAATCACGTCACTTGCTTGTTGGCAGAAAGCTGTTCCTTCTTGAGGGAATGGTGATGCTGACCATTCGAATACGGCCGTTAACGAATCAGTTGCTATCATTAGACTTTGCCGGCGGGACAGCCAATCGACCCGTTCGGAAGCACGCCCAAGGCAAAAAAAGAGGATCCAACAGGTGGAAAAAGGAATCTTGCGGTCAACGATAGCCGTTACGAATTGGTCACTCAAATATGGAGGTAAGAAAGCCGCTCCTTTTGAGCCTGTCTTGTCTCCCCTTCGGCCCTCTCGTAAAGTCAATCTGTTCTTTGTGGTGACCGCCTGAAGAGAGGTTTTTTTTTCCTTATTTTCTTTTTCAATTGGCACTTTGCTTTGTTACATTAAAGCGCGAGTGCCTTTCCATATCCGAAGAGGCGACTGTTGTTCGTTTCTGGGGTGCTTCCACTATACGTGACTCGTGACATGGATCATGCCATCTATATACCCGACGGTTCCTGGTTTCGCATTATAATAAGGGCATAAAGATCCCATCCGTGTCTGCAGTCGGAAATCCGGTTCGCGTCTAGCTTTATATCCCTTAATCTCCCCCTCTGGCTTCTCGGTGGTTGCGCTCCTCAACTTTTTAACGGCGGCTTCTCAGGTTGTCAGCTCTGTTACCTTGGGGCAAGGTGGCGGGAACGGACGTCCCAAAACACTATTCCGCTGCTTGTATATGAACGGAGAATATCCTTTGGCATCAAAAACAGAGGGCTGTGAACGAAGGCGTTGGTTGGACTCGTCGTGGCAGCTCCTTGGCGGGGATATCAGAAATCAGAGTCCTGAAGTGATGGATATCTCCAGCTGACGACAGACCGACGCACCGTTCTCTCGCCGTCTCCCCAGAAACTATGCTTTTCCCCTTCCCTCCTCCATAGCCACCCTTATTCGCACGGAGATGTAACCGCCCGGCTCCAGGCCCTGTTTCCCTCTGCTCGACGGCGCAAACACGTCCTCCTGTTCTTCCTTTCTTTCTCCCCTCCCCGGTGTCCTGCCTTTCTGTTTCTCTCCACGCGCCCCTCATCCTCTTCTTTACAGGATTCTGCGAAACCAGACCGTTTTCTTTCTCATCAAAAATGCCTCCCCCTGTTCCCAGAATTGTGCCTGCGCGTCACCGTTCAACGCTTGAGCCTGGACAGGAGCGCTTTGTGTTTTCTGACAGCAGCGTTCTCCATGGACAACCCCCAATCATGAAGACTAGAGCCCAGCTGAGCCTTGAACAAAATCTCCAGGGTATCCAAAGAGGGCAATCCTCTAGCCAGCCAGCTACAGAACGCGCTGAGCAAGCTCCTCGCGACAAGCCCCGCGATGCCAAACCTCGTCTGTTGTTGATGGGATTACGCAGGTTAGTGTCTCACTATTCTTTCTACGCATACGTTATCTCTAATAGAAGTGCTGTTATCTAGAAGCGGTAAATCTTCCATCTCAAGCGTTGTCTTCCACAAGCTCCCACCTACGGAGACTCTCTTCCTCGAATCTACCACTCGTATTCAAAAAGATTCGATTCAGTGAGTGATCATCAAACTCATGCACTTGTTATAACAGCACTAACTCGGCACTCGCGTCAAGCTCATTCATGGACTTTCAGATCTGGGATTTCCCTGGACAGTTGGAGTTCTTGGAGCCATCTTTCGACATTGAAGAGATTTTTGGCACACTTGGGGCCCTCGTTTGGGTTATCGACGCTCAAGACGATTATTCAGACGCAGTAGCTCGTTTGAATCGCACAATCCTGACGGTTCAGCAGTACTACCCGCATATTAACATTGAAGTCTTCATTCATAAAGTGGATGGCTTGTCAGAGGAGTTTCGCTCCGATATCTTCCAGGATATCGTCCAGCGCATCACTGATGAACTCAGCGACGCTGGTTATGAAAATGCCCCGGTGCATTTCTACCTTACCTCTATTTACGACTATTCTGTTTTCGAAGCTTTCAGTAAGGTCATCCAGAAACTCATTCCGTATCTCTCGACCCTTGAGAATCTCATCAACATCGTTGCCAACAACTGCGGTATGGAAAAGGCATATCTTTTCGACGTCCTTAGCAAGATTTACATTGCATCAGACTCTCGTCCAGTGGATATGGCATGCTATGAAATGTGCTCCGATTACATCGATGTGATTGTTGACATCAGTGAGTTGTATTCATGGGAGCATCCGGATCGCAAACCATTAGGCCCTCAGGTTCCTGAAGCAGAGAGCCATGTTATCTTGCACGACGGATCTATGATTCATTTGATGGAAATGAATAAGTAAGCTGCCTTCGAAATCTCTCCCCCGATCCTCTTTTCATTGAAATGTATATTAACGGTTTGATAGATACTTGTGTTTGGTGTCCGTGATCAAGAAGAAAGATGCAAAGGAAGTCCTTGGGCTCATCAACATGAACTGCAGCATGTTTCAGGAGGCCTTGAATGAAGTCTTTGCGAGAAGCTGGGAGCGCGACCAGTAGCCTTCCCAATGTCGCTACGATAAATGAAATAAAAACCGAGCAAAAGGCAAAAAAAGGATGAAAAGCGCTGAAAATGCGAAGGAAGCGATAATAGAGGGGCCAGCAAGCTATAATGACTTTAAATTTCGCCTGGCATAAAACACCTACTCTATGTTCCATAGCAAGATTTTATTCACCCTTCAAGAGGGATGATGAGAATGAAATCACATTATGTATGCGCCTAAAAATACTTCTGTTGAACCCTGCGTCATCATTCAGGGGTTGGAGATGGATCCCTTCCAGCACATTCGGCATTGGTTTCTGTAGTTGCTGTACGGAGTAGTTATAAAAATCTTGCGCTCCCTTGTCCGGATATTCGCCAGACAGCTACGTCTCACGACGGGAGCAACCAGTTCGCTGTAGGGATGCATTAATGACCCAGCCAGGTTCGCCTCTCACTACGTACATCGCAGAAAAAAAATGTCGGACCTTCGCCAACGCTCAAATCCCGGTGCGGCCGCACCATCGCCCAAGACATCTGAATCTCTTGGGAAGCAAATAAAGCGGTCCGACGAGGAATCGAACAAAATCGGCATCTTGGACATTTTTCGGTTCATTTTTTTACTTTCACTCACCTCTGTGGGATTGTCCTACTTCATTACCGGCGACTCCTTAACATGGGGTTTTCGACCATGGTTCACCCGATGGGACAGGCTTGTTAGACAGCTGGTACGGAAGTCCTTAATGCCAGCAAGGTGTCATGCTTCGCTGACCTAGAAATCTCACTTGTTTACAGCGCGGACCCATCCTCCTCACTCCCTCCGAACTCTCTCTCTACAATGGCACCTCCCCAACCCTCCCGATCTACATCTCCATCAACCACACCATCTACGACGTTTCCGCTTCTCCATACATGTACGGCCCAGGAGGCGGATATTCCTTCTTCGCCGGGCGCGATGCCACCCGCGCATTCGTAACGGGTTGTTTCCAGGATGATCTCACGTCAGATCTAACTGGCGTGGAAGAGATGTTTATGCCGATCGAAGACGACGACGAGTCGGAGGCAGAGAAGCGGCTGAGTAAAGCGGAGAAGAAGCTGCGGAGAGAGCGGGAGATGAGGGAGGCACGGAGGAAAGTGGATGAGCATGTGAAACACTGGGTGGACTTTTATGAGAAGAGTGATAAGTACTTTGCGGCGGGAAAGGTGGTGCGAGCGCACGGCGAAGAGAAGGGAGGTGCTGGGAAGAAGCGGGAGCTGTGTGAGGCCGCGAAAAAGGGACGGCCGAAGAGGTCGAAACTACGGGAGGAGAAGGAAAAGTCCGAGTAGAACTGACTGAGATGGGCCATGATTCGGCTCGGCGAAATACTTGATATACAGGCCGTTCAGTTTCCCTCTGGATGCCTAGTAACATTTCGGAATTACGTCCCATGTCGATCTTTGATAGTTCTCGAGTTGTGTAAATTCGTGCTATCCTAACCGCTTTCTCTGCGGTGGCATATATCTCATGTCATATAATGCCCTTCCTGTTTAATAGCTACACAAGAAGGAACTTGGTGGCTTGCAAGCTCAGGGTAGGTTTGTGATAACGTCCACCCAGTCATTCCAACCTTGAGGAACTCCTTTTCATATCTGGTTGTTTTGTCTGATAGAGCAAGAGTTAAAAAAAAGGGAATCCATTCATTAACCCATAAAAGACAAAGCTTTGGTTTTAACAAGAGCAGGTACAGCAAAACACCGCTCGCATCATTAAAACAGAACCACAGGCCGAAGGAAATGACGATAGGACGACAAATTTACTCGCTGGCGGTCACAGCGCGGGCTATCAAGTAGAGAACGATTCGTTAGCGAGCCGGTCAATGTTGGGGTATATACCTTGGGAGTCGTGGTGATGTTCCAACGTACTGTAGATGTTCATCTTTGAGTGTCCAACGACCTTCTTGATTTGACCCTTCTCCTCCAAATCAGCCAAAGCCTTGCGAGCCAAGCTGCCGTTGATCTTTAGACGGTCGACGAGGGTGGCAACGGTGATGAGGCGGTACGACTGTACATCCTTGTAGAGTTTCTCTGAAGTGGACTTATCGAGAACGACGGCGTGGTTGGCCTTGTCCTTGACTATTGTAAAGGAGCATGTCAGCACAGGGATTCGGTGGTTGCGATAACAGAGCTGATATTCGCTTCGAAAAAGGAGGTTGCGAAGAAAGAAACCGCGAAAGGCGATATAATCGACCGCTTATGCTCTCCTTGCCGTTTCGTGGAGGAATCGTACCTTTGCCCTTGGACCACTTCTTCTTCTGCTTCTTGCCGGTTGCTGCGGGTGCCTAGTCAAACGGTCCACGTTAGCATTCTCGCAAGCTCAACACCGCATGGACAGCCAAATGCAGTGCAATGGGCAGGTGTACGAACCATGATGGATGAACGTGTGGTGCAGTTGTCGACGGGATGTTCAACACAGAACTTCGAGATCGTCTTTCCAGCTTTGTTCGTTGCGAAAATTGCGAGTGGGGTCTGACTAAGCGACTCTTGCCCTAAACCCTCGTTTCAACCAGATCGAGACTAGTGTGAACTTAGTTTATTCCTACAGAAGAACTGCTCATCAACGCTTCTATCTGGGATTGACTATGAAAGCGATATGAGAGTAATGTTCGCCCTAATTCAGTTGAATTACATGGAACTAGTCCCATCCGCTAGGTGCATGGGAAGTCGCTCGCTGATAACTGGGGCCATTCTTCCTCCAGGGACTTTATTTGGATAAATTCCGCCGCTTGTCCGGCGCCCCTCAGATAGCCCATCGTATATCCATCTTGCCAACCAAACCAGATCAAGCTATCAGCCTCTCTTTTATCCAATTGAATCCAGGATGCGTGATTCTTTCCACCAGCTGCATGGGGTATTCGAGCTATCCTCGGAATACACCCGCATATCCACTGATGGAGCGTTCCAACATCATCATCACTCGTCGTCATCAATAGTTCTGGGTGCTCAGTGCTCCAGAGGATTTGCTTGATATTCGACTTTTGAACCAGGGCCCCCGCAAGACATGGCGTCCGTTCTTGGATCGACCACAACCAAAGAATATGCGGGAGCCCGTTGTCTATCGTAGCGACCATGGTTCCAGTTGGGTTGAACGATATGGCGGATATTGCACGAGTACCGCCAGGGACATTATATGTAAACGGGAAGACGGGAGACTCTGGGGCGAGAGCGTATTCCCGCTCTGCGGCTGCTGGGTTGGTTTCGGTGTAGATATCTCGGCCAATTGGAACCGTAATCGGATCTCCCAAAACCATTGCCAAAGAAAACTGACAACAATCAGAATAGGTCCCCAAATGGAAAGGCATAGGAACAGACACCTACCGTTTTTCCGTTGATTAATTCAACGGTACCTCCTTGTTTTCCAAGAGCCAAAACGCCAGAGTCAGGGCTCCATTCAACCGTCTTCACGCCAAATCCAATCTCGTTTGCACCTCCGGTATAGGCTCTATAGTATTGGCCATCTGCGGTGTAGATAGCCACCGCCGTTCCTGCTAGAGAATTTCCCCAGCAGGCAATCCAAGTCCCGTTCGGGCTCCATTTTAGACCCTGGACATCGACCAGCTGCACAGCGGCTGTGGCAATACACCTGTAGGACTCTGGTTCATGGACGGACAAAACATCATTTCCGTCCAACTTTAGAAGTATTGCTAGGTGTGCCGATTGTGGCCGGAATGCATAACCATTGAAGCCAGAAAACTTGGGTGTTTTTATGATACGTTGTTCACTGGTGTTCAGATTAAAGATCATCATCTGGACGTTGAATTCCAAGAAGCAAATGACATCCTCTCCAGACGGCGTGAAGTCCGCATGTACAAAGCCACTACCGTCCCCAGCATCAATCTCAGCGGCCCAGTCCTCATCCTCTGCATCAAAAACTGAGATATGAGTAGTCCTCATACAAAGTACCCTTGGGTGTTGGGCTCCTCTGTCTTTGGGAGCATCACCTGCTCTTGACCACTGCACAAATTTTACAGCATCCTGAACATCATTTTGCAAGGGAATCGTGCGGAGATGGCTGCTTTCTTGTGAAGTTTGGTGTAACTCTAAATGCTGGCCATTTACCACTGCGACATACTGACAATCCTCAGATATGGCAACAGGTAGAGCATCTTACTAGCTTTGTCAGTATACGAATTCAAAGCCCACCATTATTGATTGAACCTACTTTGGCTTTTGATGTTCTTTGTGGTTGACATTAGGCCACTGTGCAAGTGTGAAAAGGTGATGTTGTGATAAATGACTGTTGGCGCAACTGCAGGCTCAAAACAAAGCCACCTTAGCTAGTTAGCTACTAATAGCAAGAAGCCATGTCTAGCCCAACATGTCTCCCGTTGATGGCTAAAATAATCAATGGGAGGTCAATGCCATGAGCATATGATATGGAGTGCACCTGCTGTTTTATTCTTCTGGAAAGCAATACAAGTGATCTAGCCTATAACTACAGGGTTGAGAGATGCTGATTTTGATAAAGAACGGGAATGGGCACTCGTTAAGGCCCGGTGATTGGTTTCCTAGGGCAGTTGGGCCGTTCCCCGATCTTTGCTGGCCCAACCGCCCGGGTTTACCTCCCTGTCAGCCTTGTCCTCTATTATTCTGGGTTCCAAGCCATTCTTTATGAATCGTTAAAGGCCCTTTGAGCCCCCAGGAACACCAAACATCTTTCCAGCCATGCGCGTCCGCATGTGCTTCGACGATCTCGCCTGGGAACAGAGTGAAAATGTATCGGACGCCTGGATCTCGAGCCTCTTCAAGGAAGAAACCTTGATGGCAATCGGCAGATTTATTTTAAGGCATCGGAAAGGCACTCCGGTTGAGTTATGTGACCCTAAAGCAGGGGCGTTCAATGCGTCATTTCGGATGACATTCGAGGATGGCGGATCTGCCCTGATTCGCTTCCCCAAGCCGGGTGCTACGATGTTTCCAGAGGAGAAAAGTGCGCAATGAAAGTTGCTGTCATGCGGTATATTCGCGAGCACACGACGATCCCCGTTCCCATTCATCCTGCACTGGGGCCGCAAGGAGGACAGTCCACTAGGCCTTGGCCCGTTTATCATCATGGAGTACATTGACCATGCGATGAGCATGAGCGAGGCACTAAACACGCCGGGCTTTGCTGTCGAGGACCGTCCTATTCTCAATCCGCGCATTGATGAAGAGAAGCTCAAGATGCTCTACGGACAGGCTGCAGACATTTTGCTTCAGCTATCAACTCTCTCACTCCCAAAAATAGGATCTCTAAGCCAGATTGATGACTTTACGTGGGAAGTAACACGAAGGCCTCTATCTATCAACATGAACGAACTTGTTCGTGTAGGAAGCCTACCTCGCTCAAAGCTGCCAAAGCCGGCTGCTACCTTTGGAACAGCATCTGCTTACTTTAGTGCGCTGGCAGATCTTCATCTTGACCATTTAATACACCAGCGTAACGATGCTGTTGATTCCGAGACAGATTGCCGCCGAAAATATACTGCCAGGACGCTCTTCTCCCAGCTCATCGCAGAAGGTCGATTGACAACCACACCTACAAACAATGGCCCATTCAAGTTATGGTGCGACGACCTCCGACCATCCAACATTTTGGTCAATGAAAATATGCAAATCCTGGGAGTTGTGGACTGGGAGTTTACCTATGCCGCACCAGTCGAATTCTCCCATGCCCCACCATGGTGGCTTCTCCTCGAACAGCCGGAATATTGGCCGGAGGGGTTCGGATCGTGGATAGAGACATACTAATCACGTTTTCAAATCTTCTTGACAGCACTGCGCGAGCAAGAAGACGTAGCCCTTGGGCGAGGCACCTTGAAACACAACCAGCGGCTTTCCGTCCCAATGAAGCAAAGTTGGGAAAACGGTGGCTTTTGGGCTGTATACGCAGCAAGAAAGAACTTTGCGTTCGATACCGTGTTTTGGAAGAAACTCGACGAGAGGTACCTTGGACCGCGAATGAGCAACGACGAAGATGTTTGGCGGGAGAGGATCGAGCTACTCAGCAAAGAGGATCGAGAAACAATGGATCAGGTTGTCCAGCGAAAACTCGATGAGATGAAGGACAGGATTCTCGCCTGGGAGGCAGACGAGGTGGTTGAGCCGGATGCCAGCGGGCACTATGGTCGAGACGGTAGCCTCATTCCAGCCATTGAGAAAATGTAGGGGTTGACAGGCGGGTAGGATTATAGGATATCACGCCTGGGCAGTGCTTCAACCGTACAACAGGGAGCCCAGCATCAATGGGCATTAGTTTTGCAGGTTCTGGTTCTTAGCCTTATCAGGGAGGACGTTCAATGGACTTCTTGATCTATCGTCTGATGAAAACTTCTACAAGGTAGAGCTTCCCAAAGTTGATGAAATGAATGTGAGCCGGAATTTTGGTTGAGTATCAGTTGCATAGCCCAGATCTGTTTCGTCCTCGCTCCACCAGGTTGAACAACATGACATTGTCGTGAGATATGGTGGTGGTATGCTATCAAACCGAGAACCTTTAACCAGCCTCGGAGCCAGAGTCAAGCTGGCAGTGCTGACTTGAAATCTATGGGGAATTCCCCGAGACTCTGCTCCATTCTTCGTATAAAGCATTCAATACTTAGTAAATCCCTCCTCGAGAGGCGGCCCGTGGGGCGTATAGAAACGTTCTTTTGGGCTCGGAAGTTTTTAAGCTTCGAAACTCAGGCTCCTCACGGCTATTTCCCCTGGAGATATCCGATGGTTCTGATACGGAGAACATTCCACAGCTCTTCTAGCGCAAAATCTTTGCTATCAAAATGATCCAGAAAGTGGTTGACTCCACGCAGCGGCTCTGGGGTAAGGTTGGGGACTCCAGGAAAGCAGTGCAGAGGCATCCAACTCGATCTTGCTGTCAGAGATCCTAATAATACTTCAAAGCGACGGGCTTGCCGCGGAATGTACGTGAATTCATAAGGTGACTGGACCACACTTCAACTCCGAGGCATAGTTATATGTGCACTACGAAGGGCCCAATATTTGCAGAAGCAATATGCCATTTGTCGCTCTCCTCGTCGTGTAGCTAAGTGGAGGGTGCAAGCTGTCTCTCATCAGCCCACACACCGGTAACTATGATTCCACAACTATGGAGTAATAATTAGCTCGTTAGCTATTAGTTACACGACAAAGGCGTCACTCCGCTCCACACAGAGTGATATCTCACGATTGAAGGCCAGCGTCATATGTCGGCGTATTCGGACGGCTATTATCCAGCTCAAACTCGCCAGGTCCATCCGGCTGGAGAGCCTTTTTGATATCTGCGATTCCATCAACACTCCACCGTTGTTCTAGCGCAAACCTTTTCTCCATTGGCATGTTAAGCTCTTCGCCATTCGGCGATCTTGACTTCATATCAGGGATACCGGTGGAAATGCATACGCATCATTGCAGAGGATTATAAATCGGGCCGCAACAGTTCCTCGTGGTCGATCAGAAGCAAGTTCCCTTCCGTAGAGAGCGTCTGTCCGACGGATCTCATCCAACTGGCACAGACTGACGAGTGCTTGGTTAGTTAGAAGCATATTTCTTCACATGTCGTTTCACGCCGTGGCGGATCGGCGGGATCTTGGTTCATCATCTTCGCAGCGGATTTGAAATTCGGGATTGGCCACTCGGCGACGCGGCAGACAGAAAAAGTCAACTCTCCAGACTTGGAGGCATCTCGTAGCCCAAGGCCACTAAAACACGCCCTGCAGAGTCCACTTTATTCCAACCTGCAGGCCTGGAAAAATTTCGAAAGACTGGCTGCTCCACCGAAGAAAGAGGGCCGTGGATCAATTGTCCCAGGGTTCATTTGCATCTAGCTTTTTGTTCTTTTTTGATGAGCGTTGGAGAGGCTTGTCAGACGGCGAAAAAAGCCGAAACCAGACCATGACCAGCGAGGGCTAGTTGATGCCATGCGGCTAACCCCGGTGTCCCAGGGATGAACGCCTCCCCGGACTGCCCATCGCCAATCACGACGCGGGCGATGCGTTTGGCTCATATAAAATCGAGGCCTGGTGGAGGAGACCACGCCAAGCGACCCGAAACCCAGCTGGTTCTCCACGAGAAAAGCTCTGCGTCCCGTTGATTCTCGACGGCCTCCGCACGCCCTTCAAAAGCCAACCTCGTCTTCTGGGTTCACATATCTAGGGCATGATCCCTCGCTGGCTCTGAGAGTCTGTGCCTGTCCTCCATCGGCACCTGTGACCATGCGATAAGGTGACAATACCCCCTTTCGTCCAGTCATCAACCAACACCTGAAGCAAATCCCACGTCGAGCACCAGCAGACAAAATGGGCGCAACACACAAGGAAGAAAGCCACATCATCGCCGATGCCGAAGCCATGCGCGTCGCATCGTGGGATGAAGTCATGCACAAGGGCCCCAAGGCGAACCTCGCCCGGCGCATCATCGATGGCTTCAAGAGGGATCCAAAAGCCTTCATCTCGCAGCCTTTGAACGACAAGACTGGGTTCGATGCCGAAGGCGCTGCAGCCGCGACGGCGGCGTCGCCGCTGAAACGAAAGCTAAAGTCGAGACACTTGCAGATGATTGCTATCGGAGGTTCGATCGGTATGTCACTTGATATTCCCGCTGGCACTGCTCCCCCCATGATGGATCATCCGGCTGACTCTAAGCTCAAGGAACCGGTCTCTTCGTCGGCTCTGGGAAGTCATTGGCAACCGGAGGCCCGGCTTCCGTTGTCATTGCGTTTTGCTTAATCGGTATCATGTTATACGCCACTATCCACGCACTGGGTGAACTAGCCGTCATGTACCCCGTTGCCGGAGCGTTTGCGCACTA
The DNA here is from genome assembly GCF_000003515.1 of Uncinocarpus reesii 1704. Taxonomy (NCBI): domain Eukaryota; kingdom Fungi; phylum Ascomycota; class Eurotiomycetes; order Onygenales; family Onygenaceae; genus Uncinocarpus; species Uncinocarpus reesii. The sequence goes on along the minus strand of NW_003052500.1, from coordinate 7,729,332 downwards.
TTCAACACGTTTTTTGGATCCTGCGTGGGGTTTCGCCATGGGCTGGAATTATGCAATCTTATGGCTGACTCTCCTCCCGCTCGAGATTGTCGCTGCTGCCATTACCGTCGGGTACTGGGAAGCTGATGTATCCCCGGCCGCCTGGGTTTCCATGTTTTACGTCTTGATTGTCGTGATCAATCTGTTCGGCGTTCTTGGATACGGTGAGGCGGAATTTGTGTTTTCGATTATCAAAGTCATCGCCGTCATTGGGTTCATGTAAGGAAACTACCTCTCTGCATTCTGCGACTTTTTGACGTGAGCTGATGATTGGCAAAAGCATCCTAGGTATTGTGCTGAACTGCGGCGGCGGTCCAAACGGCGATTACATAGGCGGGAAATTCTGGCATGACCCAGGCGCTTTCAATAATGGATTCAAAGGCCTTTGCAGTGTGTTTGTCACCGCCGCGTTCACCTTTGGTGGAGGAGAGCTCGTGGGACTGGCTGCTGCAGAAACCGCAAATCCACGAAAGTCCATCCCAACCGCAGTCAAGCAAGTCTTTTGGCGCATTGTCCTATTCTACATTGTGTCTATGATCATAGTCGGCTTGCTCGTACCGTACACTGACCCACAACTGCTGAATGGCTCCTCCACTGATGTCAAGGCTTCTCCGTTCGTTATCGCGATCCAGAGAGCTGGCATTACGGGTCTTGATTCGGTGATGAATGCTGTGATCATGATCTCTGTCTTGTCCGTTGGCAATGCTGCCATCTACGGTTCATCGCGTACCTTGACTGCTCTCGCAGAGCAGCATCAAGCTCCTGCGTTCTTGGCCTACATCGATCGAAAGGGTCGCCCGCTGATGTCCATCATCGTGGCATCCCTCCTTGGCCTTCTCGGGTTCCTTGCCGCGACCCCAAAGCAGCAGGATGCCTTTATGTGGATGTTGGCAATCTCGGGCCTTTCGTCTGTCTTCACTTGGGCGTCTATCTGCCTTGCCCACATCCGATTCCGACGCGGCTGGAAGCTCCAAGGCCGCACTCTCGATGAACTCCCTTTCAGGGCCCAGGGTGGCGTCTTCACCTCCTGGATTGGATTCGCGATCAATATCATCGTTCTCGTTGCCCAGTTCTGGACCGCCCTGGCTCCCATCGGCTATGGAAAAATGTCTAGCTCGGAGAGAGTCAAGTACTGGTTCTCAACATATCTCGCAGCACCAATTGTGCTGACATTCTACATCTACTACAAACTCCGGTATCGCACCTCCATTGTTCGCGCCAAAGACATGGACCTTGACACCGGGCGACGTGATTTGAATCTGCAGCACCTGATTGCGGAAGAGAAGGCGGAATATGAGAGCTGGCCACGGTGGAAGAAGGTGTACAAGGCGTTCTGTTGATTTCGACGATATCCAGGATGTTTTTTATGAATATTGTAACATATACCCTATTTATGCCCTCCTTTTGTAGTTATCTAGGGCGTCAATTTGAGCAACGTCAAGGAACACTACTCTGTATATCATGCCCTCGTATCTCCGATTCCTCGCATCGCATGCCTTGATTTGTCGCTGCAGTTCGGTTGGAGAGCAATCCTCGCCCCCGGTCAGTGACTAATAGCCTAACGAGTTCCCCAACGCGCGCCCTCCCGCCAACTTATAAATACCATCCGTCACGGCCCTCCCTCGACGCAGATCAATCGATCCCCCGGCGTCCCAGAATGTATCTGCTGGTATAGAAGACCTTCCGGCCGTTTCTGGCTGAGTTATTGCTGAACATCTGCTCCACGCCACCATGCACTATCTAAATGCATCCCGACGGCTCGTGCGGGGTGGCCGTCGCCGCTGGCCGTCCATAGCACAGAATCCGCCACGGCGAAATCAAAGCTGTGCTGCGACTTGTAACAGCGTTGAACCGGCCTCTTCCCCTTCTCCATATACGCCGCCACCTACATCTCCTGTTTCACTAAAGTCTTCCCGCAAGGAGACGCTCAAGCAGGCAAAGCCCTTCTCCGCATTCCTCACAGACACATTCAACCGCCAACATGACTACCTGCGCATCAGCATCACAGAGCGCTGCAACCTACGATGTCTATACTGCATGCCCGAAGAGGGCGTCCCGCTCTCGCCGCCAGCGCATATCCTTACAACCCCCGAAATCGTATACCTCTCAACCCTGTTCGTATCACAAGGTGTGAA
>NW_003052500.1:7725387-7727058 GCF_000003515.1 Uncinocarpus reesii 1704 | reverse complement strand
GACGGGATGGGCTGCGGGTGCTGTGCCTAACAACGAATGGCATTTCTTTACACCGGAAGCTTGACAGCATGGCCGAAGCGGGGCTTACGGGAGTGAACCTGAGCCTGGACACATTAGACCCTTTCCAATTCCAACTCATGACACGTCGAAAGGGCCTGGATGCGGTGATGAAGAGTATTGATCGGATTCTGGAAATGAACAGGCGTGGTGCTGGGATTAAGCTGAAAATCAACTGTGTGGTCATGCGCGGCCTGAACGATAGGGAGATCCTGCCCTTTGTGGAGCTGGGCCGCGATCAGCCGATCGAGGTGCGATTCATTGAATATATGCCGTTTGATGGGAACAAATGGAGCCAGGGCAAGATGTTCCCATATAAAGAAATGCTCAGCGTCATCCGGGAAAAGTACCCAAATCTGAAGAAAGTCACGGACCACAAGAATGATACCAGCAAGACGTATCAGGTTCCTGGGTTTGCGGGACGGGTTGGCTTTATCACGAGCATGACGCACAACTTTTGCGGGACCTGCAACCGTCTTCGCATTACAAGTGATGGGAACTTGAAAGTTTGCCTCTTTGGAAACGCCGAAGTGTCACTTCGGGATATGATTAGAAAGGGAAACGACGGGCAGCCGATTGATGCCCAAGCTTTCGAATCTCTCGGCCTATTAGAATCCGCTCGACAATCAGCCCAAGCAGAACAGATGGGACATGCTGTGAATGAGCGGGAACAGCAACTGCTGGATATTATCGGCGCAGCAGTGAAGCGGAAAAAGGCAAAACATGCAGGCATGGGAGAGCTGAAGAATATGAAGAATCGGCCCATGATATTGATTGGTGGGTAGGTTTACATTTTATACCGTTTGGACAGGTGCACTGGAAGGGAATTTGGCGTATCTGTGTGTTGGGATTTGGACAATTGAGTCTTACGAATGATGATAACCTTATACCAATGAAATCAGTTGTCACTTGTTGGATATCTAATGCTTCATTGAAAGTTGCTGATTGAACTTTGATTAGATGAGCGCCAATCCATACATCCTTCCGCTACATTTGGCATGCGCCCCGGCATAAATATGCACAGCAACTCGTTACGGCTGTCAAAACCCTGGGCTAACATCCCAACCCACATTCTCCCATGGACCTCTCCATCAGTATGCCGCACGTACTCCACAAAGCGACCAAAGCACTCTCCTACCTCCTCCTCTGGGTCTGATCAGCCCACCAAGGCTCCTATCTCAGACCTGCCTATAGCTTCACATCCTGTCCTGCCGCACCTAACCCGCGAGGAGAATGTGCACATGACATCCATCTCTCACAAGCCAGAAACAAACCGCCTCGCCACCGCAGTTTGCAGAATAACTTTCTCCAACGCGACACCGTACTCCCTTCTGACGACAGGCGAAGGTTATACGAAGAAAGGCGACGTGCTTTCCGTCGCGCGTATAGCGGGCATCATGGCGGCGAAGAGGACGGCAGATATCGTTCCGTTGGCCCACCCAGGTTTGGGAATCACGGGGATAGAAGTCGATGTTCGTGCCTGTCCGCCATCGGAGTTGGGCGCTGAAACCGGCAGCGGTCCGGATCCGCATGGTAGTGTCTTGGTCACGTCGACGGTACACTGTTTTGGCCGGACGGGCGTGGAGATGGAAGCGTTGACGTCTGTGCTGGGCC
>NW_003052500.1:7669138-7725182 GCF_000003515.1 Uncinocarpus reesii 1704 | reverse complement strand
TTCGCAATGAATGACCTATAGTCTATCTATACCAATAACTCTGTTTATTCATGTAGATCGTCCAATGCTCAAACGTCCCTCCTCTTGCAAGACCTAAAGAAATTTCAAATATAAAACATCGTGTTTGTCAGATTCGAATGGACACCACGTATCCAGCCACTCCTCCCCGAGTACTCCCCGGGCAAAGCGTTATTGTAAACAGAGTACAGGTAGCACCTACCACGCTCACACACGATATCGGCGTAATACGCCGGAGTCGCGATGGAAACCGCCCGTGAAGCGCGGCCGTAAACATACGTGAGATCATGGGTCTGTGCAAGCATCAGTTAGTTTGGCAAGGGAAAGAAAAAGGGGGGCTGGCCGACTTACAATGCTCTGGAGCTGGTTGGCGCTAAAATTGTTGGAATCGTGGAGCACAACGTAGTGAGCCGGACGGCTGGTGCCCTGAATACCTGCGTGGGAGACCATGAAGAAGTCAAAGTTGCGTTCCATGGTGCAGTAGCGGTCAACAACGGTGCCAGGAACGACGTTGGAATTACCATCGGCGTTGGACCGGTCCCACGGATAGAATCTATACTCTCGTGGTTAGATTTGAGAATGTAATAGTGGAGGTGGACGTGGGAGGGAAAGAGAAGAAGAATACCTAGTATGATGTCTCTTTCCGACAATAAGCAGGGTAATCTTTGGGAGTCTCCGCGTCTTATAGTACTGCTTCACTGCTTCCTGGATTTGAACAAGCTCTTTATCAAGGACTTCTTGGTATTGGCTCTCAGAGACACCGTCGCGATACACAAGAATCTGCTCTGGTAGTAGATCCTGATTTTTCCATACACGAAGTCGTGCAAGCACCATGCTATAGAGGTCATCTTCCACCATTTCCTTGCGGTGTCCCTGAGTTGTTATACTCGCCGGCCATTGAGAAAGGGTTGGATCGGTATTGGCCACGACGGCAGCAATGCTGGGGGCGTCGGATTGAGATTCTGTTCCGGTTGGGTGAGTGACATCAATACCAATAAACATCGTTGTCTGCATAATGTTGCGTATCTCCTGTCGACTAGTGATCTCGTGGTTGATACCTCCCAGCTTGAGGTTGACTTTCAGGGAGATATTCCTCAAGGTACCTTCATCGTCTTTCAAACCAACATAGCTGGTATTGGTTTGTTTGTCTTTGATGGGCTTTTCCACGACACACACAGTGGGAATCCCGGTTTTGATATCGCCTTGATGTTTCACAAGCGAGTATATCTGCTGGTCGTACTTTGGTAACAGCGCAACAACAAAAGGGGTCCCCAGCTTCTGGAATTCTTGGAACGCATTTTCGTAGTCTTTGTCATTTGGCTTCTTATCGTGCGGTACCCATATGGTATTTTTGGAATTGAGGGGGCCGTCTCGCCAGTTGATGTTATAATCCAACAGGGTGCCCTTCAATTTCGCCAAAAATCTGGACGGATCGCTTCGCAAATTCCCAATAATAAGATATCCAACGGGGTTACGGCCAGGGAGTACGCCTGGTTGTTTCAGGTAAAATTCCGAAAAGTTCCAGGCTCCATTAGTCGTTACCGGGCTAAAATTCGACTTGTATTTTAGTTGCGGAGGATCAAGAACGATGCCTTTTACAGCAAGCAACTCATTCGCAATCTGAATGCCGAACTTCTCCTTCTATACGCCGAGATTTAGCTAGTCATTAGCAACAGTTGTTAAAATCGAGAGCAAAAGCTTACCGGTCCGTTTCTTTGGTCGAGTCCCATCAATTTCAAGCCATTGCTTGAGATGTCCAGTGCGTTTTCGGTGGGTTTACGACAAGCAACCTTGATCATGTTGCTGGTTTGTTCTGGATGAAGCTTCTGGTGGGCGACTTGACCTTCGAGAATCGAGCAATATTCCGCGGGGAGATAGCATGGTTTGTCTCTAGACCCGACATTGACGACGATTTGTTGGGCTGCGAGACGTACATTATACTCTAAAAAAGCGTTAGCACCAATAGATACTGACGGTGAGGACGGTATTTTGTGGCTTACGCATTCTGAAATAGTCACTCACGGTGATATGTCTCGCAGGTTGTCCTTGCGCCCACCAGAATTTAACTTGCGAGGGCATAGCAACTGATTCGTCTTTCAACTTTGCGATTTCAAAGATAGTTCTGACTTGAGATCGTTTCCCATGTTTGGTATTGATGCGAAGCTTTTTTAGAAATCTCTCAAGTCTTCCGGTTTCCACCTGGTCCCCAATTGCCTTTGTTATCGGAACTACTTCTTCAGTAACGTCTTTCAGATTTCCCGCCCGGTAAAATGCGGCGGTTGATACGTTGAGATTTAGGAGCAGCCGACCAGTTGAGGTCTTGACAGAATGGAAAAACCCTCGTCGTGCCTCTAGACCACGCCCCAGTGCGAGATTCTGGTTGCCAACGTCAAGGAAGAAATGTCTGCTCTGGCCAACGTACTGGATTCTTCTGGTATTGTTCGGAAATCGTGCCACGGTCATGTTTAACGCCTGAATCACCATATTCTTTTCCTCCTTTTGATACAGCTCAGAATGTGATTGGAGGTCAGCTAGCAAGTCATTGAGCCGGTATGTTCGGCTATACTGAAGAGTAACCGCATGGTTCTGAGTATGGGTTTCATTTTCTTCGTGATAATTGACGAAAATAACTTGTGGGTCGAGCTTCTTCGTGCAAATGAGTTTGTCCACGTAATTCGTGGCCACGGATTCATCGCAGAGTGGCTTTTCTCTCAGCAGTAACGTAAATAAACGCCGCTTGATACGGAGAGACATATTCTCCTGGAGCTGGACATTGAACTCGTAGAGAACAAGTTTATCGACGCCGCTGATCTCAAAGTAGTTCGAGAAAAGGCCCACGGGTTTGCCGCAATTCCCATAGCCAGGTCTCATTGGCAGTGACAACTTGTTTTCTGCAAGCTTCAGGTTTCCGAGCTTGGCCGCCAATTTATCTCGATTCTTTTCAATGATACTATTTTCTAGGGCCGCGATCCCCTGAGATGGGGCATGTTGAAGAGTTGTTTTTATATCCCTGCAGATCGCTTCGTCAGAAAATGCAGATGCAAATGTGTTGCCTGCTGGATGGAACATACTTGTATAGCGGAGCAGGAGCCCTTCCACCACGCTGCGCCCTGTGTGCTCCACGGCTGCCTTGATCGTTGGATGGCCTATTATAACCTTGGTTGTTATATTGGGGATTGTTGTCCGATCGTTGATGGTACGACCCCTGACCGCTTCCACGGCTGTGGCTATTGCCTCGCCCTCCGGGTCCTCCGCGACCTCTACTTGGTTCATTGCGTCGCGTATCACCAAACTGGGATCCGCCCATCTGGTCCCTCCCACGATCACCACCAGGGCCGGTAATACCCCGACCCCGACCGTTCCGATTCCGCCCGTGCTGAACTACCGTGAATCCATCGTCAGCGGCTTCAGCCTCAGATTCACTGGGGTTCGGCGCGGTTGCAAGAGCTTGAGCCCAGCATTTTGGAGGTCCGGGTGCGTTACTGCCGTTATTGGGCCCCCCTTTGCCGGAGGACATGTTGGGAACGAGTCGCGAAGTGTCGCTAATGACGATAATTTCGGAATAAATGATGATGCTTATTTCCAGATTTTAGTCTCGGAGAAAAGCGCGTACTTATAGACGCCGTATGGGATAACTCGTGCGGCCATATGGACAAACGTCGTATTTGCTAGTGAAAGCAGATGGCGGCTCAAAGGGGACACAAAAGAACAATCGGATAAAGCGGGCTTCCTTTCGGTATCCGGCTGGCCATTGTCCTTGATTTGACAAACAATGGAGGCGGGACGAGTGAAAGGAATGGCTTGGAAGACAAGATATCAACCAAGTAAACAGTTTCAGGTATATGGACATTTGTATGAGTTGATAGTAATCAGAAGCCGGAAGAGAACAAGACGTTTCGGCTGCTCAGGTTTGAAGCAGGATGAGGACGATCCTTAGCCGATATCCCTTCAGGGAAGTGTAAATCAGCCTCGCATGCAAGCAGCAGTGTGCCCCATGGTGTCCTTCATTGTTGAAGTCCTAGGAATAAAACAAGATCGTAAACCCCAAGCGCCTTGGGCACCGCGAATTGAATATCAATACAAGAATTGTTCATTGAGCTTGTCACCGTAACTAATCTAACAAATACGAAAGAGAAGCATACCTGTTAGGCAGCCTCACTCGATGCTTCATCCTCGCTGTCAACATCTGTCATAGCCTGGTCCGCTTCTTCGCTTTCTTCCGCCTTTCTTTGGCGTTCCTCTCTCCGACTTCTCTCGAGCAATTTTGCCCGTTCTGTTCTTTGCGCTCGTTGGGTCTTAACAAAGGCACCTAATGGCGTCGACTCCCATTCAACGTCTTTTAAGAAGCGCTCCACTTCTGCACGGTCTTTGGGCGTGAACGTAACCTTTGACCTCCGCTCTTCGATCCAACGGCTATTAGCTTCCAGCTTTTGTACCAGTAAAACAAACGTTTGGTTGATTTTGACGTTCTTATTTCCTAGCGAACGAGAAGAAACCTCTTTCAACCACCGTTTAAGCATGACCACCGTAGGTAAGGAAAGCTCGGGGAACGCTATGTTTTTTGTCCACAGAACAAAGAACTCCGATAATAGTTCCGAGACCTCTTCGGCAACACCGTCCTGATAGATGCGGGTTCGCAAATATGCCTTTGGTGCGCGGATACAGGTCGAAAAATCCAGTGGTTTCATTGTGCTTGCCTTTGGAGGGCTTTTCATCTCCGCAGATTGAAGTACTTCTAACAAAACGGAGGCGAGAGGGATGTATGTTCCGGTTGCCAGAGACAGACGAAGGAGAGAACGGCTCATCTGGAAACGCAGGGGAAAATATTGTGCGGTAGGGATTAGGCGCATTGCCCCGACAATAATTTGCACAACCGGGTAGATAAGGGGTCGCAACGCAGATTGTTTGCCTGCCTTGGCCTCTACAATGGAATCGCAATGTGCGGACAAAACACGCGACCAGAAGTCGAGCGAGTGGACATACTGCCAATTGTAGACTTTCTTGTAGGAATCCTTTGTGGGATTCGTAATGCTGCTTCGCAAATGAATCGCCAGCTGGCGGATAGACGTGAACCCTGTAGTGTATGCGATATCTTGATCTAGACCCCAAAGCTCCGCTGCAGAGTTCTTCATTAGATTGATTCCAGCCAGGGTATGCACGGTGGTGTTTCGACTCCCTTTGATGATCCCTTCATACGTCGATTTCAAGACAGCCTCACGAATGCCAGCATCTCCAATCACCATTAATCGGCGGAGTACTAAGAAAGCCGATATTCTGGTGGCTTCTGAGTTAGAAGACTCTGACCAGTGTCCCACAATCGCTTTAATCAAAACTTTGAGTAATTTTCGAAATTGCAAAAGGTACGGAAGCATCGGAGTTACCGATGACAATGTCAATCTCAATGCGGCGGCGTCGGATAAATTCGTTAAAAGTTCGTGTATCGACGAGGTATGCGATTTGATGAGAGGTGTCAAGGCCTTAAACTTCCCGGATTCCAGCGACACTCTAACTTTTCCACTCGCCGTCTCCTTAATAGGTATATGATGGTTCAAAATCTTTGGAACGTGTTCTAGAGCGGTAACAAGCACTTGATGGTATACCTCGGGGTCAGAGATGGTAAACTTGCGGTCTTGCGAATCGGTCTCGTCTCCATACGCAGCCGTTCGGAAGGCCAGGACAGCCTGGCGAGTGGCTCTCAACGAGTTGGATTGGAGCATTGATTTTTGCCATTGATGAACAGTGGAGATTTGTAGATTTCTGTCCAACTTCTGCTCCTCCGGCTTCCCTTTCTTCGTTTTCTTTCGCGGCGATTCTACTTCACTTTTCTCGCTTAGCTCGTCTACCTCGGCGAGATCGCCATGCTCCCCAAAATCCAGGAGTTCAGCGTCATTTTCTTTCAAATATTTGTAGAATTCGGGATCTTTCTCCTTGAGGGCTTCGAGTTCGCCAATGTGAGCGTCGAGGTCTCCGGCCTCGCTTTCGAACCCGCTATCACCGGCACTGTCCTCGTCCCGAGCTCCTTCATCTTCACCTCCCTTCAGATGTTTTATCATCCTCGTTATGCTCCTCCCTCTTCCGTTTCCCTGTCTGCGGCGGAAACGTCCTTGGCTTTCGACCGTTTCTTTGGTTTTGCTTCCCGGGATATCGAAGCCGCCGGCGAAAAAGTCATCGACATCCATCGCTGCGAATCCATTTTCTTTTTCAGCTATTTCCCCAGCTCCATTTTCATCTGCTTGGGCAGCCTGTCTCGCTGCATTCTTAGCCTTTTTCTTGTCCTGGAGCTGATGCCGCTGTTTGATCTTTGTGAACTCCCTTCGGCGATCAATGGTGTCCCTGAGGTGCTTCTTCCCAAACTTCTTGGTCGCTTTCTTCGCAGAGCCCGCCATTGTAGCTGCTTAAGCTATGTAGAGCAGCCAGTCGAGGCAATTGTGTTGCAACGGGCAAACGTTCAAGTGTTTCCAGATCGACGAGTCGATTTTTTTGGCGGTTCGAAGTCAGTTCCCGCACGGACCATGTGAGGCCAGTGAGACTAACTAACTACGGCGTAGTTGCAATGCGGACATCCCTCATCACCAGCACAATGTATTCTCAACGGCCGCTGTCCTATGCGCCGACTCCTTACAGCTATACTCCCAACCCAGCTCTCTCAGCTTCTATAAGCCTAGATGAGGTGTGTCTTCGCTCTCTTCTTTCCGCTTTGTGTTGCGGCTCCTGGTCTGGTGCTGATGAGCTGTTAGGAAGTCAAGCTTTCGTCGACGCCTGCGGAGCGGGATCTCTACGAGTCTCTTGCAGAAATATACAGTATCATCTTAACATTAGATGGGCTGGAAAAGGCATATATCAAGGATGCGGTTACCGAATCCGAATATACGGACACTTGTGCCAGACTTTTAAAACAGTACAAGTCGAGCTTGAGCGATGAAAACGTTCTCAAAGAATTCGTCGATTTAGATACGTTCAAGCGCGCATGGGGGGTAAAATACTCGTTGCGTTCGTTAATTTTCTTATGCGCTTACAAGTGCGTCCATAGCTGGAATGTCCAAGGGCCACTGAACGGCTTCGGATAGGCCTTCCTGCGACGGTAGAGCAGCCCTCCCACAACCCTTCCCAAGCTCTCGCCACCGGTTCTGCGTCTGGTAGCCTTATTCTAGCTGCGACGGAAAACTTTATAACATTTTTGGATGCGTTGAAGCTCAACATGGTTTCGAAGGATGCTCTACATCCGTTACTTTCAGAAGTCATCCAGTCTGTTAACAAAGTGACAGATGAAGATTTTGAGAATAGAGGAAAAATCATTCAGTGGCTTATTACCCTGAATCAGATGAGAGCTACAGAAGAATTGGCCGAAGACCAAGCCCGAGAACTTTCTTTCGACATCGAACAAGCATATCAAGGATTCAAGGCCACACTGAGCTGAGTTTAGGGAAGGCCTTTTTTGGGCTGTTACAGGCTTACCTTGGGCTTTTGAGTGCCGCGATAACAGAAGGAACTGATGAATGGGTTAACGTTCGGACCCGTGTGCTATGTACATATATTATCAGCGGGCCAGCCGTATCAGCAAGCTGTAGCGCCATACAATCGACTTCAGCTCTGGTGCTTAGGGCTCTCCGAGTTCTGATCACGTTGCTGTGGGCATGTGAGCCTTTTACGAGAGGTGTGAAGCGTCGTTTTGACATGTATGTTTGGAAGGGATGGAATGTACTCCGTAGAGGAGAGACGCATGAAGTACGGAGTACGTCAAGCAACTCCAAAATGCTAGCATGAACTTTTAGTATGCTATATGAAGCTTATACTGACAACTTCTCAAGGGGGATTATAGCTTGCAGCCGGAGTAGTCTCAATATCAATGATTCGTCAACGTCCCTTCCCTGGCGACCGCCTATTGAACTGGTGGAAAAGATTCCGCAACTCCAGGGCGCTTAGTAAAAGTGGCGCGCGTGGCCAAGCGGTAAGGCGTCGCACTCGTATCAATATGACATGCGGAAATCGCCGGTTCGAATCCGGTCGTGCGCACTTGAAGAAATTTTTTTTCATCTAATTTTTTTTGCATTTGGGCCAGGTTAAGGCGGGTGGAAAAGCTTCTTCTCCTCCAATCTGAAAATTTTTGCTGAAGAAACAACTGCCATGGGCCTGTGGACAATCCCAACGATCTACTTTCATACCTACCATGGACGATGACCTCCCGCCTCTGCATGGTACACTACCTACTTCCCCTGAATCTTGGGGCTCACTAGTCAACCAAAACCTTGCAAGAACTAATAACGTCCGCGTTTCCATCTAGTGTTCGATCTGCCGCAGCTGTACACCAAACCGGCCGCTGCAGAAATACTTCTTGCTTTAGACCGCCTAGCAGTTCAGCCTCGCACATTTGGCGATGAAACCTCTATCCACAGCCGGATTGACCCTGCCGGTGTTGCGCAGTACCTGACCGGCATTATATCCAGCGCCCTCTCCTGGCTCGATTCGGACGAGTTGCGCGAGTCGATATGGGACGCAGCTAGTACCAGGTTGTGTGAGCGCTCCGGAAGGACAGGTGCGCATTCGAAGAAGATGCCCTGCGAGGATAACTCCATCTAACTATGTCAACAATAGCCCTACCATCGATATCCCGGGTTTTCAAAATCCCAATGACCGACTCCACAGACTTTCCGGTGACCCTACATGAACCGTCTCTCACTTCGGACAATTTGGGCATGAAGACTTGGGTATCATCATATCTGCTTGCTAGGCGCCTTGGAAAGTTTCTATTGCCGCCACTGGAATTGCTCCTTTCCACGTACAATGACGTTCGACCCCTTCAGGCGCTTGAATTGGGTGCCGGGACCGGCCTGGTGGGCATCGCATTTGCGTCTTTGTGGGGCTCTGCTGCTTCTGTCCACCTTACTGATTTACCAGAGATTGTACCGAACCTGGCCCATAACGTATCCTTGAACCACGAGCTTTTGCTAAAGACGGGGTCAGCGGTCACTACAGGCGTCCTGGATTGGTCGATACAAGGCCAAGCTGAACCGGAAAATCGTGAAAAATACGATATTATTCTTGCTGCTGATCCGCTGTACTCGCCAGACCATCCGCGGTGGTTAGTCCAAACCATTCAGCGATGGCTTCGTCCCGGAAGGGAATCAAGGGTTGTACTTGAGATGCCTCTCCGGGACGCCTACCTGTCGCAAGTGAATGAGCTCAAAAAGAGGATGCGTAGAATCGGGCTGATGATTCTAGCAGACGGCGAAGAAACTGGACACGATGACTGGGAAAGTAAAGATGGCTCACCTCTCGAGGTCCGTTGCTGGTGGTCTGTCTGGACGTGGGAGGCGGATTAACACAGAACAAACCAATGATAATGCCCTTATGAAGTTATAGATAAAATGGTTCTTGTGATTTTTTTAGATTATAGATTTAGATTAGCAATCATCAATGCATAGCGGTAACTGGCTGAACGCCTCCTGAGAAACATGGATCCTACTTTCAAAAGTGTCTCATCAGTCCTCGATGCCATTCCAAACATCTTGCCCTTCATCCACTTCACTAGACTGCTCCTTCGCCTTCCGCCGTTGACTTCCCTTAATCGCGCCTTTCCGCTTATTTTCTATTCTCCTCTCAAACCCACTCTTGGTACTGATCCTTGATTTCTTCGCTGCGGACCCGTCGTTGGTTGCCATGGGCCTCCGAGTTTTGACACCGTGTCTCTTCAAATCTTCTTTGTCTTTCTTCGAGAGACTCGGGAGAGCGTCAAGAAGCCATTTCGGGATGCGTTCGCCCTCTTCCGTCCCGCGTAACTTTTCGCTCGCTGAGATGACATTTGCAATGTTTTTAACATACGAGATATCTTCTTTAGTGTAAAACGTCACTGCTACGCCACCATCGCGGCCCGCACGTCCTGTTCTCCCAACACGATGAACGTATGCAGCACTAGAGTTGGGGATGTCATAGTTCACCACGCCGTTTATTCCTTTGAAGTCAACCCCACGGGCTAACAAGTCGGTAGTGATCAAAATCCAAATCTCGCCCTTTCGGAACCCAGCCATTACATCAGAACGTCTAGAGTCTGAAAGCTCAGAGTGGAGAACAGCGATACGCGAAGACCCCCCTGCTTCCGGTGGAATATCGTACATGAGTTCCGAATGCAGCGCAACGGCGCGGGAGATGGTTTGTGTGAAGACCAAGAACGGTGGCCGAAGACGGGTGGTAGAGTTGCTTGCAGCGGTTGGGTGGAGTAGTTGGCGTAGCCCAAGAAGCTTGCCTTGTTCCGTTGCCGCATAGACAAGTTTGTGCGAGATATTGGGAATAGCGGTATCTTTCAGTCCCACCACAAGACGAATGAGGAATGACTCGTCCTTTAGTCCAAGGGATTGTTGGCGCGCTTTGATGGTGGCTTTTGCAAGTTCTTCGATATTCGAACCCATTGTTGCGGACCACAATCCAACTCTTAGCTGAGGACAGGTACATGCTTTCCATACCTCCAAGGTTTGTTCTCGGAATAAAGGATCAAGGAGAACGTCGGCTTCATCCAACACTAGTGTTTTCACAGAGGGTAAGGATGCCATGTCCCCTGCCTCGTCCTGGGACAATGCATTTGCCAAAAGAAGAGGAGTACACACGAGTATGTCGCTTCTTGTAAGAGGTATGGCTTTTTCTTTATTCCCTCCAATTGCGTGAAGCTCACCGTCGCTGGACACGACATCCTCATCATCTTCGCTTTCTTCTTCCAGAGATCTTATATTTTGTGCCCCTTCCACAACGCGCATCCCTTTGCGCATTGCTGTTATTTTTACTCCGGTGCCGGCGGTCAATTTCCGCCCCTCATTCACAATCTGAGCGACCAGTTCTTTTGTAGGCGCAAGTACAATCGCAAGGATCCCTTTGAGTCCCGGGTTGGCATGATGATGTTTTATTATTTTATTAATCAAGGGAATCATGAATGAGAGGGTTTTTCCACTGCCGGTCGGGGCAACGACAAGGAGGTCCGGTTCCTGCTCTGAGAGTGACTTGGCCGTTTCATCTGGTTTGATCCGTCTACTCGATGTTGGTGCACCTCCAAGTAACAATGGTAGTGACCCTAGTTGGACCTCTGTAGGAACGGTATATCCCTGGTGGGAGATATTTTCAGAGAGCCGCCTTGAAATCAAATATTTTGCCCGGAGTTGATCGAAGTCCGTTAACGGTTCGGGGTAGAGCCTTAACGCAGCTTTCTGTTGTTTTCGTGTTAAAGGAGCGGGAGGCTCTTGGTCTCTTTTTGCCTTCTTCCGTTTGGATTTTTTTCCATCAGCAGCTTCACTAACCTCATCGGCCGGAAAGGATCGTAAATCGGTGACTTTGATTTTGTGGGCTTTCAGAATAGATTTGCATTCCGCTTCCGACATGGGAGCGTTGTTCCCCTCTTGCTTTAAATCATTCTCCCTATCCACCGTCCGCTTCTCGTTCCGCTTCGCCTTCGATGGTTGGGTTGAAGAAGCTGTAGCCGGTTGTCCTGAACCAAAGAAATCCGGCACTGCGAGGTCACTCGATAGCGAAATACTCTCGTCACCATTTCTCTTTCGTTTTATGCCTCTGGTTCCATCTGCGTCGGTGAATTGCCTCTCAGGGAACAATTGGGGAGTGCTCGCTTGCCCTGCCGAGGGGAGGTGGGTAGAGCTCGATAGTGATCCGGTCTTAGAATCGGGTTTAAATTTAGTGGATCTGGTCAGGAGTTTAAAGGCGTCCATTTGCGCGTACGAACTTGCGATGAGTTTGATGCCGCGATCCTACTATTTCATATTGGAAATTCTCGCAGATGCTCAAACTTCGAGGTTGGTCACGTGATTGATAACTATGGCCTGGCTGCCGAGTACTCCCGTCGTGACTGGGAAACTGGTGAATTTGGCCGATTGCAGCTGGAGCTTGAAGAAGTGGATTATTGTGAGAGATATCGAATACATTGGAAAAAGTTGCATTTACAAGATTTTGGTCATGCGGAAAACATGTCCTTTATCTGCATCGTCTATGGTACACAGAGAAGAAACGACGCATAACAAAGAGGTACGAAATGAACATACTCGCAACTTTTGCTTCTAATGATCATGAGCAGGCTCTCCTCTATAACCGACGATCTTCCATCGGCCCAGCATCTCGCCCACAGAGAAAAATCCGATCACCTCGGCGGCGGTCACGCCGACGAAAGCAAGTTGCTTACGGTCCATGTTTCTGATGCGGCCAAAGTAGGGGGCTGGGTCAAGTTTCGATAGTAACGCTGAAGGATTGCGAAGAGATGCGAGCAAAGGTTGGAGATAGGTTTGGAATGTAGCGAGGTTTCTGCGACAAGTTGAAGACATGTGAGCAATTGGCCTCCCTGAATCATCGGGATCCAGAGTTGGACTTACGGCGGTGCCATCTTTTGGGTCTGGAACACAATCTTAGTGACCTCAATGGCCACCCGAGAGTAGTAGACCGTAGGAGGTATTAGGGCTGTGGACGTTAGCCTCGTTATCGGGGCAACCATGCAAGGGAGAATGAATTTCAATTCAAAGGCTGTGCCCGTAAAGGAGCTGCAATTCTATCAAGACGCATATTCTAGGGTTGGCCTTACATTCAACGAAAGAGATCATTCTGCCCGTTCGTCCGCCAACCCTCTTTAAAGCATTACCAACTCCAGACACCGCACCCGCAATTGCAGGCCCCGCGGTGGACGTTACCTTCGATAAACCCTCCGATGCCTTTGACGCGGCTGAGGATGCAGCGTCTTTCGTTTTGGAAGCGGCCTCAGAGGTGGTTGAGTTCTGTCTGAAGGCAGACCGGCGGATCAGCAAACGCGATTGCCGCAGAGCAAGACGAGACGCGGCGACCGGCATTGTGAAAATAAAATAACCGCAGAACTGGCGACCGCGGACGATGCGAAGAATGAACCCAGGGTGCGCGACCAAGCTGTCAATTGCGGGTGAGACGGTCGAGATTTTGAAGGTCGTCTTCGCCGAGGACTCAGCACGTTCGGGAAGTTCAGGGAAAAAATGCCCATTTGCTGGTGCATCACGTGATGTGTATTTTGTGGACAACGACTTCACAATCTGAAGCTGTTCTAACTTACTCCAATATGAGCACTTGAGTGAACTACGGCTTCAAAACAGTCTGGTAAAATGGATGTTTACATTCTGGCATTTTGTGAATGGTGCTGTATTTGTGCTTCTCTCTGTCATGTTTGGCAGAGGGCTCATTCATAACTATGGATTATGCTGTTGAATTCCCAGGGATGATTCCAATCACGATAGCTATTGTGGGATTATACATCTTGAGAATCTACTATGGCTCTTCTTAATATCAGTCTCCATATACATGGCCGATGGATTCACCACAGAGAGATATGTTTAACAGCCTGGGGCTTTCTAGCTTGCTAGATCCTTTTTACCACCTAGCACTCAGTAGTTTCCTACTCAGCAGCTATTGTTATTGTGATCCCACATTGGTTAGTGGTTTTGCTTCTTAGGATCTTACCGGGACGTTTTAATCATGGAGCAGGTCCCGAATGGCCCTCGAAGTCGACGCCGATGGCACCGAGGAAGACGGTGGCCATCTTGGGTCATATTGTTAGTTAAAGCACTGAGGCTCCAATACCTTAAAGCGAAACAATCATCACAGCTTGTTGACATTCTGCGAAAGAATTCGAGCCCACGATCGCCCTATCCGGATTCCCTAGGAGTTTTCTCCTTGGTATCATTGTCCCAGTTCCCTACTGACATCAGTAGAAGCAATCTTTCTTTGAACACTGTGGTCTCCAATAATCCGATACCTCAGCTTCATGATGCTGTGGGTAGCTATTGGAGATGTAAGACTCCCCTGTCTAATTTATTAATCTCCGAACAACAGCGCAGCTCATTAGCTGTTCAACCCCTTCGCTTACAAGGGCAGGAGACTCCCCCGGTAGTAGCCTCGAGGGATGGCTGCTTGTATAATTTTCCGAGTTGTTCTTCTTACACGGTAACTACTCCTTCTACCTTGCAAATTCGGACTTCCGACGGCGCGGCGGCAATGGTCCCGTCGTCTTTGAAAAGGGTAAAGGCTATCGGGAACCTACGAAACTCCTTTACCATTCCCCCGGGGAATGCGCAAGCCAAGTATGGTTCGAGCCCTAGGAGGATACCTGCCTTTACGTCTCCTATACGAAGAACGCGGCCGCCGTTCGCCAACGAGGGAGAGCTGGTTAGCGCCTTGGATCAGTTCAATGCCTTTTATGTTTTCAATGCGAAGCCAAGAGGGACTCCTGTCATCTATAACTCAGAGGATGTCTGGGCATTTTCGGCAATAAAAGATACCGCGCCATCGTCCCTTAACATCAAGCATAGTGAGGGAAATATATCCGATTTCATCAATGAAATTGACGAAAATGGGAATGAAGTCATTTATCTCGCCCTAATCAACCGATTACACACAGTAAAGCCGGGAGATCGAAGTTTGGCAGTTGCTTCGATCATCAATGTGACGGAAATTCTTGAGTACATCACATTTGAAGAAATGGAGTGTGAGAAGACAATGCAAGCGAAGCCGCGCTCACTAAACCTCCCCCATTGCCCGAACAATCGCGGCCTCGAGGGGCTACCCAGTTCGATTCAGCCTTCTAGCAGTTCACACTCCACTTCTTCCCAGGCAAGTGATACAGCTTCGTCAACTCCCGGCAAAACGACGACGTCCCTTGTGGAAGGAACAGGTGTTTTAGCTGAAAATGAGTTTCAAGACTGGATAACTTTCAAAGATTATGTGGAATGTGCCGAAAATGGAGATGATATTTCTCAGCTGGCAGACCAGATCATCAAAGAGCTGTCTGACAGCCTTCTAAACCTCTATGGGGATTACTTCATACTCTCGACGCCGCTAACAAATGCCAGCATCTATGACATGTCTCACATTTCGCCAAGACTATGTGACTCTGGAGACTATATTACAGGTCACCTATACCACACCCCCCAAGCAACCATGGACAAAATCAAGCTCCTGCTAATGGGGGACGAGCGCTTTTCAATGATTGTCAAATGGGGTATATCTGGGAGACGCAGACGGCTCTACTGTGTGCCGCTCTTTGGACAACCGTCTAGACCTTGGCTTTGCACGTTAATTGACCCTTCACTCCCCAGTTTGTGGCCCGAGGAATCAGGATAGGCTACAGGGCAAAATCCCTTGTTGATGCATCCCACGAGATAACCTACCCCTACTCGTATTTCGGTCGTACAATATATCGTCGTCGCTTTGTTGTAGCAAAATCTGTCCTCATTTGGGATAAATCCATTTCCGACGCCGTATTCCCTCTCTTGCATCATTTAGTCATGTCAGGTTGAGGGTGAATCGCAAGTTGGCTGGTAACACTCACGCTGATCCCCAAGGCTGTGGGTGACACGGCATCCCTAGGAGCTGCGGTCAAGTAATATTAAAACTAAGAATTTCACGCTCAAAGTACAGCATACCAATCCTACATGATAAAGAAACCGACTCCAAGAGTTCCTCCAAATCCCAATTGTTCGTTTCGTGTTGAAGAAATAAAGTTGAGCGGAATGCTTGGCGTTTTAAGCTTGTCTCTACTTCGGGCCTTGGCGCATCTTCGTCAGCCGACAGCAGCAACATCTGAAGACTTGACACAATACGTTGATCCTTTCATCGGGACTGAAGGCAGTGTTGCCGGCACTTCCTTCAACGGGGGAAATGTCTTCCCTGGAGCATCGTAAGGGGTATTCTTTGCCGAGTATCCAATAATTACTAATTCCCCAAACCCAGCCTTCCCTTCGGGGTTGTGAAGGTTGGAATTGATACTGCTGTGTGCGTCCAGCATATGCGTATATTTCGGTTTAATGATCAAAGTCTAACGGTAGCTGTGAAGCCATGACCTGGATCAGTTTTCGCCAGTGGATGTGAATGCAGGATACTCGCCAAATGGAAATGTCACCGCGATCTCTATGTTGCACGTCAGTGGAACGGGAGGGGCCCCAAAATACGGTATTCCCACCAGATGGAGTCGAGTTCGAATCTCAATTGACAAATATCAACTTTAGGAGTTATATCGCAAATGCCTTTGACCTCACTTGATGGGGTCAGCCTTGCTGATAACAAAACGTACATGCAGCGCCGAATTGGCAGAGACTCCGCTTCCGTTGGATATTATAGAACACATTTGCAAAACGGTGTGACTGTAGAGATGTCTGCTTCAGATCATGCCGGCATCCTTGAGTATACGTATCCGGACTCCGGGAAAAAATATGCCCTCGTTGATGTTAGCCATTACCTCCCAGCGCACGGGGAAGTGCATGCCAACCAGTTCTATAGTAATGGAAAGCTGCAGCTAGAGGAAAATGGCCGGATTTATACAGGCCATGGAATCTGGAGAGGTGGATGGAATAAAGGCGAGTTTCCAGGCAAAGAGTCGGCCCGTTTCAAGTTAACATCTAGTAGGGCCTAATTATCAACTCTTCATGTGTGGGATTTTTGACACCGAACCTGTGCTAAGCAGGCTATGGAAAGCGCCTTATACTGACCCTTACTATGATATCCCCGTTGAAGTCTCTTTTTCTGAGCAACAAACTATCAAGGGTGGACGGGAAGGTTATAATTATGCTCATAGAATTGGAGTTCTATTTGAGTTTCCGCACAACATCACAAAAGTTAGGTCAAAGGTAGGTGTATCGTTTATTTCAACGGAGAAGGCGTGTGAGTTCATAAAAGAGATTCCTTCCTGGAAACTCAATGACACCACCAGCGCCGCAAAGGAGCGATGGAACGAGGAAGTACTCGGCAGGATTACCGTGCCCGATAAAAGCAACTTGACTCGGACAACAATGCTATATTCTGCTCTATATCGTTCTCATCTTACCCCAAGCAATCGTACAGGCGAAAACCCACATTGGGAATCGCAGGAGCCATACTACGATGATTATTATGCTATTTGGGATACGTTCAGGTGTCTTAACAGCCTTTACTTGCTTTTAGAGCCAAAAAGAGCTACCGAGATCATTCGTTCCTTAATTGATATTTGGAGATTTGAACGATTTATGCCAGATGGTAGGAGTGGAAATTCTAACGGAAGGGTAAGGCATATACTCGCAGAGTCTCTGAAATAGCTGATGATAAACTAGGTTCAGGGCGGAAGCAACGCAGATAATGTCCTAGCCGATGCCTATGTTAAAGGCCTCCGAGCCGGTATAAACTGGACGGACGGTTATTTGGCGATGAAAACCGACGCGGAGACTGAGCCGTACAATAATTTCGATGTCGCCGATCCCTCCGGTTCGACAAAAGAAGGACGTGGTGCGCTACCTGATTGGCTTAAATATGGACATATCACGCCCAAATTTGGCCGAGCAATTAGCCGTACTGTCGAGTACGCGCTCAACGACTTTGCTTTGAGTCAAGTTGCCAAGGAATTGGCCCCCAATGATTTCCAAAAGTACCGCAATCGAAGTGCGGGATGGCAAAAGATCTGGCATCGCGATATTGCACGGCTTAACTTTAGTGGCTATCTTGCACCGACCTGGGAAAATGGCACTGTAGCTGCCGGGTTCGATCCACTGGACTGCGGAGAATGTGAATGGACCTCTCACTGCTACGAAGCGCTGCCAATTGAATATTCTTGGTCTATCCCTTTTGACATGGAAACTTTGATCTCGCTAATGGGAGGACCGGATATGGCTGAGAGAAGACTAGACACAATGTTCACTCCCGGCCTAAAATCCACAGGTGTCGGTTCCGGCGGAGCCAACGGGATCGGTAAGGGCCTGGTCCATAACCCTAGAGATAAGATGTTGCGGCTAAGGTCTTATTAATCACCAGGAACAACCCTCTTTAACCCGGGAAATGAACCAAGCTTTTCCACTCCCTTCCTATACAACTATTTCCAGGGTAAACAAGCCAAAACTGTCCAACGGACGCGGGAAATCATCGACACATACTATGGGACACACGCTTCAGGCCTCCCTGGTAATAGCTCCAATCGGGTGTTAGATTAGCACGGTTAACTGACCTACACTTAGGGAACAGTGATGGAGGCGCCTTAGATTCATGGCTTATTTGGAATTTTCTTGGGTTATATCCTGTTGTCACACAGCCTATATACCTTCTTTCGAGTCCCTGGTTTAGCAACATAAGCGTTTCGGTTGGCGAGAATGCGACTTTAACCATCACCGCTACAAATCTAAGCGACCAGAGCTATTACGTGCAAAGCGTCAAAGTCAATGGGCGACAGTGGGATAAGAGCTGGGTAGGCCATGATGATATCAAAGATGGGGGCATCATTGAATTTGAGCTGGGCACGAAGATGGCCGCTTGGGATATTGGCGAGCTGCCTCCCAGCCCTGGGCACTTGGTTCCAAGTCTATGAGCTCTTAACAGCGTGTTTCCTTGCCGTAATTTTCCTATACATGTTGGGTCTCAGCAGATGACGCTGAGTGCCATGGTGGTCAAGCAAACCTGAGCAATAGGGCAAGGCACAACCACATCATCATTATCCACAACTTACCTGTGCCTTGTCGCAATCCTACTACCAGTGTTCCAAATTCACGGCGCCATAGCCGGAACCAGGTGAGCTCCTTCGATCCCCCTGAATGAGGTCGCGCTCAGTGATAGAGGGGCTCATGACGTCGTGAGCTTTCTGATTGCCAATCAAGAGCCGAATCAAGCTTTTCGCGTACGTGTATCGAGGGGTATTCCAGATGATCCTTGACGGATCTAGCCTCCATCTACGTATCCAGTCGCAGGGTTTCCAGTTTTCTCTGCTCCTGATGCCAAGCGTTGATGATGGAGTTGGTGTTTCTATTTCAGGGGACGCCCCGGTGACGTCACCCAGCAATCATTGCATTCATTCCACTCTGCCGTTGATGGCGAACAGCCAAACCGGTTTGGCGGTCTTACTGACTTCAATGGGGGCTCGAAGGGTATATAAGAAGCTCAAATATCTAGCTTCTCGGGGTTCTTTTACTTAGACACAACTCTACATTCTACAAACTCAATTGATCCCACTTACTGACTTGGAACGCATACACAACTTATTATATACTTTTGAACTATCTGCAACCATGAGCTACAACAACACCGGAGGCCTTAACCCCTTGAGCAATGACCCTACGCAGGGCGGTCAATACGGCAATCTCCCAACAGCTACTGGCGGTCCTCACTCGTCAGTGACCGGAAACAAGCTTGATCCCACCGTCGACAGCACCACGGGCGCGAGAACTGGAATGGCCGGCCACACTGGGGGTCCACACTCCTCCAACATGGGAAACAAGCTAGACCCGCGTGTCGATAGCGATACTGGCCGCACCACCCACGCTACCGGCGGTAATGCTGGCCCTCACAACTCGAGCATGCTCAACAAGCTCGACCCAACTGTGGACAGTGACACCGGGGCGATCTCGCACAGCTGGCACTACTCAACACAGCACCTCCGGCGGCGCCCTATGGCGGTACAGGCGCCACTACTGGTTACGGCGTCGGACCTCATAGCTCTAGTCTCGGAAACAAAATCGACCCCCGTGTTGATAGCGACACCGGCCGCACCACCCACGCTACCGGCGGTAATACCGGCCACCACACCTCCGGATTAGCCAACAAGCTTGACCCAACTTCTGGCAGCAATACTGGATATTCTCACACTGCTGGGCACACCGCGCACCACGGCACCACCGGCAGCGCTTTTGGTGCGACTGGAGGGACTGTCGGCCATGGCACAACTGGTCCCCATGGCTCCAGCCTGGGCAACAAGCTCGATCCGCGCGTTGATAGCGACACGGGGCGAACTACTCATGCCACCGGTGGCAACCACGGACCCCACGGATCCGGCATGGCCAACAAAGTTGATCCAACCATTGATAGCACCACGGGAGCTCATCGTACTACCGGGACAACGGGTGCAGCTGGCACAACCGGAACAACCGGAACAACTGCTGGAACATCAGCCGGCAAGTCTGGCGGCGCCGGCGGTGCGCTGAAAAGCGTTGCAGCAGGCATCCACGTAAGTTAATACCCTGAAACTTGCTTCTCACAACAAGGTTCTTTGCTGACACTTCGTTCTCAGGGCATGGGCGAAAAGATCCGTGGAGCGACAGGTGCAGCCATCGACAAGGCAACCAACGATCACGAAGGCTTGCGAAAAAATGAGAATATCAAGCGACAGGGCGAACAGGAAATGCACAGCGGCCAATTCTCAAAGGATACAAAGGCTCGCGAGGGTTTGCACCATTCCGCCGGAGGCAACATCTAAAGCTTGACTCCTTTTTCTTGCAAATTGTATTACCCAGTTGCATTCCTGTGATTTCATTTAGTACTTATGATACCTTATACCTACCAGCGCATGTATGTATTTTTATGATATGAAGAATGAACAACCCGAATTTGCAATTTACCTAAGCAGTCATCCAAGCAAACAAGCCAAATAATGCAATCAGAACAAACACTGCAAACAAAGCAAACTGGGTCTAGACCGTCCAAACTCTATTGCGGTAGTGCCTTGGCATGACATCATGTGTACCGCATCCGAAAACAGCTCCTTCGATTCTCGCGAGAACAGCGGCCCTTCGCCTTCTCTTGTAGTATTCGAGGAAAGGGATTATCGAGTCTGAATAGTCATCAGAACCAGACCAATGCCTCCAGAGCAGGAGATCTCGGTTTGACCTTGGTCCATTGCAAGCTTGTCTGGATCCAATTCTGTGGGGGGGTTTGCAATCACGCCGCTCTTTGGTTGATACGATACGAAGTGGATGGCGGCTGCAAGTCTCGATTGAAAGATCTCAGCAGCTTTGGCACCCCCGCCCGCTTCTGGTTCCTGATCTCTTCACTCTCTCAGACTTTTCTTTCTGCTGGGTTGATCACAAATCTGCCAGGCTCAGAGCTGAGATTCAGTCCATTTATTTATACCTCTTTCCTTCCTTTATTCGAGTAAACCAGCAGATCCCCATTTGTCACTCATCTTTACTAGCCCATCAACCGCCTGCCAACGTGGATATCAGGTACCACTCCGAAGAAAAGCGGCACAGCTCGCAATGGCCGACGTCAATCGTCAAGATGACCCTAAAGCGAGGCAAAGCACAGAGGCCGAGCTACCAGAGTCCCCTTCCGACGGCGATTCCGCTCTGGCCTTACTGGAGGGCAGTATCGACCCAATCTACGAGGCGAAGGCTCGCCTGCTCAACAAGGCAATGCAGGACATCGGAATGGGTCGATACCAGTGGCAGTTGTTTGTCGTGATCGGATTTGGCTGGGCAAGCGATAATCTGTGGCCGATTGTGACCTCGTTAATCTTTACGCCTGTGAAAAATGAGTTTAACCCTTCCCGGGCCCCGTATCTGACACTCGCTCAAAATATTGGACTATTGGTGGGTGCCGTATTTTGGGGATTCGGATGTGATATATATGGCAGACGGTGGGCGTTCAATCTGACCATTGGAATAACTGCGATCTTCGGCCTCGTTGCTGCTGGTTCTCCTAATTTCGCTGCCATTGCGAGTTTTGCGGCATTGTGGTCCGTCGGCGTCGGTGGAAATCTTCCCGTTGATTCAGCCATTTTCCTTGAATTCCTCCCCGGCTCGCACCAATATTTGCTGACAATTCTATCGATCGACTGGGCATTCGCTCAAGTTGTAGCAAACTTGATCGCGTGGCCGCTGCTTGGGAATTTGACTTGTGAGGAGAATACCACTTGCACGCGTTCGAACAACATGGGGTGGCGCTACTTCATGATCACAGTCGGTGGCCTAGCAATGGTGATGTTCTTCTTGCGCTTCGCGTGCTTCACAATCTTCGAGTCCCCAAAATTCCTGATGGGCCGCGGAAAGGACGAAGAAGCCGTTCGCGTGATCCATGAGGTTGCCAGGCGCAACAGGACAACTTCATGGCTTACGCTAGAACATCTTGAAACCCTTGGGCCCCTCCGAGGCGCCGGCGCCTCGAGGGCCATACATCGAAACCTAGAGAAATTCGATTTCAGTCACGTTCATGGCCTCTTCGCGACCAAACGTCTCGCATTCTCCACATCGTTGATTATCGTTGTCTGGGCCTTCATTGGCCTTGGATTTCCGCTTTATAATGCCTTCCTACCATACATCCAAGCTACCCGCGGCGCTGATTTTGGCGACAGCTCGACGTATATAACATATCGGAACTCACTGATCATTGCTGTATTAGGCATTCCGGGGTGCCTTCTGGGCGGAGCATTGGTGGAGCTGCCAAAGTTTGGACGCAAGGGGACGCTATCCATCTCTACGGTGTTGACTGGCGTGTTCTTGTTTGCTTCGACAACGGCAGTGACATCAAATTCCCTGCTGGGCTGGAATTGCGCGTATAACTTCATGAGTAATATCATGTATGCCGTATTATATGCCTATACACCGGAAATCTTTCCAACCAAAGACCGCGGGACGGGGAACGCGCTGACTGCGGCTGCAAATCGCGTGTTCGGAATCATGGCGCCCATAATTGCGATGTTTGCAAATCTAGAGACCGCCGCGCCAGTGTACGTCAGCGGTGCATTGTTCATTGCAGCAGGGATTTTGGTTATCTGCCTGCCGTTTGAATCTCGAGGGAAAGCGAGTTTATGATCAGTCGACTAGTTCCATATTAACTGGCTTTTCCATCTCGGTTGATCTTGCATATGCGTATATACATTGATAGTCAGTGCTTCGCGCCGCGGCTAGATTAATAGTTAATTGTCACGGTTCGGGGAATATGGCTTGGAAAGAACCCGTGTCTCGTAGGATAATAGTGAATTCGTATCGAGTACATTGTATGGATATAAATATCCATCAGACAGTGATGTCTTGTCAATCAATGCGTTCGCCGTTTTCTGCCAGAATCTTGGGCATGGGAGGGAACTTAAAACATGACATCACGAGGCGAGTTGACTGAACTGGCTACACCTGGACCCTGGAGGCACTACATCCAACCCTAAGGGTGAGGAACCCAAGACGACTCTAGTGTAAGAAGCCGCAGCCTCAATACCAGTCATTTGTTCCTTTTGATCTCTCGTGGAGCATGTACGCCATAGCAGGTGTCGAGGTGTTGACTACTTCAGATGAGGGCGATTGATCACCGTGTTTCCGCCTCATCAATTTAGGACTGGTGCCTCTATCCGTCTTGCCATTAAGGCACCTTGTCCGAAAATATGTCCTCGTTTCCGGAGAGTTCTGGTCTGCGGCCGGACGCTGCAGAGGCCCGGCCATTCAGCCCCCTGGATGAAGATGTTCCTCCTCCCTACTATAGCGACAAATATGGAGAAATGGACATCCATCATCGGGGGTTTGGAACAAATGCCCGGGTCGCAGGTACGTTTCATGCTAGCTTTGGTGAGCGGCCGTATTTGCGAGGGTACTCACCTCGGTTATAGACGATGGACGAGTTGATATCAATATCAAGGAAAAGGGGCGAAGGCTTTCCAGCATGCTTGCTCCTACCCTCCACCCCCCAGAAGACGTCCTCGAGCAACGACCGTCTATTCCTAGCTCTCTTCTGGGAGCAGCCGAAGCTCCCATCCCCCGAATGAATATTGTGATACAAATTGTTGGTTCCAGAGGCGACGTGCAACCGTTTGTGGCGCTTGGGCAGCTGCTGAAAACACAATGTGGACACCGCGTGCGCATTGCGACCCATCCGGTTTTCAAAAGTTTTGTCGAAGACCACAATCTTGAATTTTTCAGTATCGGGGTAGACCCAGCGCAGCTCATGGCATTTATGGTAAAAAACCCAGGCTTGATGCCAGGTTTCGACTCTCTGCGGAATGGGGACGTGGGAAGGCGGCGAAACGATATAGCCGAAATAATATCGGGTTGCTGGCGATCTTGCTTTGAAGCCGGAGATGGGACCGGGACACCTATCGCAGACCTCGATTCACTCACCAGATGTATGGGCGACCAAGAGCCGTTTGTTGCGGATGCGATCATCGCGAACCCTCCTAGCTTCGCCCACATCCATTGTGCGGAGAAGCTTGGGATTCCCCTTCATCTGATGTTCACGTATGTCCATCTACCCTTCTTGTTACACGGAGTAGAAGCCTGACTTGGATAGAATGCCGTGGTCTCCAACGCAGGCCTTTCCACACCCCCTTGTCAATATTCAGTTCTCCAATGCGGAAAAGGGTGTAGCCAATTTTGTTTCGTACGCTTTAATGGAAATGCTGACTTGGCAAGGGTTGGGAGATATCATAAACCGGTTTCGGGAAAGAAGCTTGGGTTTAGAGCCGATAAGTGTAATGTGGGCTCCCGGTATGATACCGCGTTTAAAAGTACCCTATACATATTGCTGGTAAGTGTTTAACCGCGCATAATATTTGCCAGGCCACCTTTACCAACGCAAATAGGTCCCCTACTCTTCTTCCCAAGCCCAGCGATTGGGGACCTAATATCGACATCTCGGGATTTTTTTTCCTTGAGGGGGCGTCAAAATACGTTCCTCCGACCGACCTCTCTGAATTCCTTGCAGCTGGACCTCCTCCGATATACATCGGGTTTGGGTCTATTGTTATAGATTCCCCGAACCAAATGACGCAGCTGATATTTGATGCCATCAAAAAAACAGGCCAGAGGGCTCTTATATCACGCGGCTGGGGTGGAATTGGCGCCGAAAAGCTCGGAATGCCTGACGATGTCTTCATGATGGGCAGTTGTCCTCATGACTGGTTGTTTAGGCGCGTGTCGTGTGTTGTTCACCACGGCGGGGCTGGGACCACGGCCGCAGGTATTGTATGCGGCAAGCCAACCATCATTGTGCCTTTCTTTGGAGATCAACCGTTTTGGGGATCGATTGTTTGGAAGGCAGGAGTTGGGCCACGCCCTATTCCCCACAAACAGCTCACAGCAGATAATTTAGCTGCCGCAATTATGTCGGCTCTTGAGCCAGAAATGCAGATGAGGGCGAAGTTATTAGGTGCGGAAGTCCAAAAGGAACCCAGTCTTGAAAGAGGCGTGGAATCCTTCCACAAACAACTCCATCCTGAAACTGTTCGATGCATGTTATCTCCCAAAAGGGCTGCTGTCTGGCGTGTAAAGCGCACTAGATTTCGGCTAAGTGCCTTCGCAGTCGCACTTTTGATCAACGAGGGAATTCTGGAAGTGCGAGATCTCAAATTGTACGGGATATCCCTAAAAATGAGCTTGCTTCTCTAACACGATTATAGGGCACCGTCCCTAGAGAATACGATCTTGAACCTGGCCCACGGGGATCCCATCAGCGGAGGAGGAGCAGCACTGCTTGGGAGCTTGGTGGATTTCACGATAGAATTCGCAGATTTCCCGGCTAGAATAATACGTCCTCTTCCATTCCGTCATCGCCAATTATTATCGGATCGAAAAGGAAGTTCGGGTTCTCCAACCCCTTCGAGTTCGTCTTCTCGTAGTAGCACTCCACGACGGTCCACCTCTTCTAGTAGGAAGCGGTCGGATACTTCGTCTTCTAACTTGCCTGCCGATTGGCCTATCGACTTGGCTGCAGACAATCCAATTTCGGAACCACTTGAAGATGAAAAAAATGGGGATCAGAGCCCCATCTCACATTCTGAGAGCAAAGCGAGGTTAGGGTTAGTGTCACCCCCCGATTTGTTAAAGCAGAGTCTGTTACTGAACCACTGTAGAGAGGCGGCATCTCAAGTATCCAGAATCACAGCAGAAGAGATAATAGGGGCAGGTCGGGCAGCATCAAAGCTTGTTACAATTGGAATAAAATCGCCTATGAACTTTGCTCTTAATGTAGCAAAAGGCTTCCACAATGCTCCGAAGCTATACGGCGATGATAGTGTGAGAGAACAGGAAAAGATTACCGGTTTCCAAAGCGGCGTGAGGGCGGCTGGCAAGGTAAAGCGGCGTTTCGAGTTTGACCGAATTTCTCTGACTGTACTAGGAATTTGGTTACGGTATCTATGACGGGGTATCGGGACTTGTCACCCAGCCACTTCGCGGACGGAAAGAAGGAGCCAGAGGAGTCATGAAGGGCGTCGGAAAAGGCATTGGCGGATTGATTCTCAAACCCGGTGCAGGTACGTGGGCAGCTGAATATGACGTTTTCATATTAATGGACGCATCCCTAGGTATATTTGGCCTGGCAGGGTATCCCCTCAGTGGCCTTCACAAGGAAGTTCAGAAAATCTGGGGCACAAGCGTGGAATGCTATATTGTAGCTTGCCGAACGAAGCAAGGTTACGACGAATTGAATCAAGCAACCAAAGAGGAAAGACAGGAAACCCTTTGTCGATGGTACTCTCTTGGTGAGGATCTCGAATCCAAAGCTGCTCGCTCTCCTTTTGCGCAGGAATGGGAAGCGCTTTCACGGATATTATTCGACTCCGGACGGCGTCGTGAACCGCACCAAGAGACTAGGGGTGTCACCAGCGAGCCCGCGGGCATTGAGAAGATTGCTCCTGATAACTTTCGTGAAGCCATACGCAGTGCAACCCATCTGCTTTCCAGCCTTGTTAATAGGTACAAAAGTGAGCCCATAAGCCAAAACCAACCACATAAAAATGTGGCCAAAAATTTTGCACAACTTGACTCGGGGGAGGACGACGAGCAGCAACAAATGATTGAACGCGCTCTTCATGCAAGCATTGCTGAACTGAACGAAGCCCAGGCGTGTGGGGACCACCAGCACGCCGGAGACCGAGCACTTCAGGCATGTGTCAAGGAAGCCCAACGGGCTCAACAGGAAAAAGAGAGAAGTGCATCTTCAAAAGAAAAGACACGCAAATATGAGAAACCGGAATTTTGCCAGGACGACGATGGGGGCAGGGAGCAGCCGCGGAGCGAGAAACGTAAATTGACCAAAGAAGGCCTTGATGCGGTGGCAGAATATGCGATATGGAAGACCCTGACAGATCAGAGGCGGCCACCCGCCAAACAAATAACCCCCAGTGATCACCGGGAAAGTGGCGAGTTGCAGTGAGGGAAGTTTTTCGGTCATAAATAAAAGATTGGTTGGTTACGCCAGAGATGATGGACCGTCACACGATGCGGTCATCGCTGCCTCTGAGACGCTTAAGCTTCAGAGGCAATCCGCAGCCACTATCACGACTTCCCGTTTCATGAATATGGTGCGCTCCCTCTTACTTTCTCGTCTCGAGCTTCAAATTCTAGCTCTGACGAGAATGTGCAACCTGCTAGATCTCTTCTGCACTGGTTTAGAGTATTGGTGCAACGCAGAGTTCCTCTATTCCCTTCCGATCAACAACCTGTGTGTCCGACCTTGGGGCGCGTAATATATAGAGACCCGTCGCCTACCACATTCCCTTCCATCTCCTTTGCATCTTTCTCGCTCCGTCAAACAGTTCACGTTCCTAGCAGGATGCATCTCACCACGCTGCTGCCGATTGCGACCATGGCGCTCTTTGGGGTTGTCAATGCGGTCTGGACATGTCCAAGTGGACGTGATCCGCTCTGCTGCGCAAAGTATCTAGATGAGGGCAAAGTTGAAGGTGTTCTTATCGGCAGTGGATGTATGGATCCACCTCTGTGATTTGGTTCCGAGGTTTTGCTACCAAGGGTAAAGCTCACTCGATGTAGGTGAAAGGGCACCAGGGACTGAGAAATGCAACGACGGTTCGACTCCTCGCTGCTGCAAGCCAAATGTGAGTAGTCAGGTTAGCCGATTCTAAGATG
Organism: Uncinocarpus reesii 1704; assembly: GCF_000003515.1. NCBI lineage: Eukaryota > Fungi > Ascomycota > Eurotiomycetes > Onygenales > Onygenaceae > Uncinocarpus > Uncinocarpus reesii. Next base: position 7,697,592 of record NW_003052500.1, on the reverse strand, counting down.
GAAGGGATTAACGTGAGGAATACGCATAGTTCGATAACACCCAATATTGCGATAGCGTGGCCAAAGGGTGGACTCTAAATGTCGAGGCACGCTGACACCAACGCTAAAGCTCGATCCTCCGTACATACGCAGAGCACAGGCATTTTCTTTACTTCTGATTGAAGAGTCGGATTGCGAGCGGTTCACTCCGGGATTGCTCATATGATACCTAGCCTCTGGCCAGTATCATTAACGTCATTCGTTCCCACACTCGAAAGCACGAGATGGTTCTTCATGAAGATCGTTCCTTAGCCTTTTCATGTATGTTGGTAGCTGTGCTCCGCACTTCGTCAATATGAAAATTCTCTTTTATATGCACCGTCGGTCTCGATGCACTTGCGCACTGCTCCCTTGTGCTGTGCGTGTTGTGCCGACTTTGTGGCCCCGATGCTTGGCGCCGAGCTTTTTTAGTTAGTTATGTAATCATTCTTCAGGCTTGGTTTTGGCTGGGTTTCAGGTGCAGCACGCAAGACAAACCGCGCTAAATAGACAGCCCCCACGTGGTGTTTGGCCGGGTTTTGCACTTACGTAATGCTGGCGCTAGGCGGCGTCCCGACACTAGTGCTTCCCTGAAACAACTCCGCCAGCCTGGTGTTGATGTGACAGACGATCGGCTCACGAACGAGTGTCTTGTTCCTGGATTCCATGCTGGCTTCTGGATTGCGCGCCACTCTGGCCTGATTGCTGTGACAGCCAGCCTTTAGATACTACCGTTCTTCTGCTACTGTTCGTATTCATACCAGCTCCGTTCTATGGCTGTACTTTGTGCAGTCCAGCTTGGACCACCTATTCTGCCGGCTCCATCTCGCATCCCCCATCCCCTGCTCTCCAATCACCACCCAGCGGCGCATCTGAATCGTTGACATTCACTTAGATTACACGCTTATTCTGGGCTGTCACTCGCTTCGACCTGTTTGTATCATTAACGTGAACCCTTTCCTCGACCGTTCGACCGCCGACACGAATTGCTGGCTCGATTTTTGTCCGGGAACTTTGCGCTTTATATCGGCACTAGGCCCTTTTCCGCCGCTTGAAAAGGCACGTTGGTCGTTGACCGAAGCTATCTTGTATACAAGCGGAGGACAACCGTCGCCTGTGGAGGAGAGGGCCGTGGGAGTACAACACAATGGTTTCGGACAAGTATGGTCTTCTCCAATCCTGGAAATATAGGGGCAAAGAAGAGACCTAATATGGGTATCGTAGATATGTAGGGCTGGCGCTTGCCATCCTGTCGACGATGGCAATCGGTATGTCTAAATCCACTGCCTCCGCGGCTGCCCTGGGGAATTGCGCACTGACTTATCGAGGAACACAGGTACTAGTTTTGTTATCACGAAAAAAGTACGCCCGTTGTTTTCGCCAGTTTCCATCACATTATTGCGTGTGTTAACATATGATAGGGGTTAATAGAAGCCTCAGAAAGACACGGATTTGAAGGCGAAGGATTTTCGTATCTTAAAAGTCCAGTATGGTGGGGAGGCATTATTACATGTACGCATATGAGCCCTGGGGGTAAACCGTTTCAGCTGTACTGACTTGACAATCAGTAATTGTGGGGGAGGTTGCTAATTTCGCCGCCTATGCCTTTGCGCCGGCCATTCTTGTGACACCGTTGGGTGCCCTGAGTGTACTGATTGGGTGAGTGAGGACTGCGGATATTGCTGAAAACAGCGATGGCTAACTGGTCGTAGTGCCGTCCTTGGATCTTACTTTCTCCATGAAAGGCTAGGAATACTTGGAAAGCTTGGGTGTGCCCTGTCTCTTCTTGGATCTGTTATCATCGTTCTTCATGCCCCGCCAGATGAAGAAATAGAGACTGTCGATGAGATTTTGGCCTATGCTATTCAGCCTGGTTAGTATAGGACCACCATGTCTCCCATCCATATGCTTATTTTCGCGTGTAGGTTTTCTGCTTTACTGCGTTGCTGTCGCGATATTCTCCACAGTCATGATATATCGAGTGGCGCCGTTGCACGGAAAGAAGAACCCGATGATTTACATATCTATTTGCTCGACAGTCGGGTCCGTGTCTGTTATGGCAGTTAAAGCCTTTGGCATTGCGTTAAAACTCACTTTAGCCGGGAGTAACCAGTTCACGCATCCCTCGACATATGCTTTCGCCATTGTTGTCGTGTGTTGTATTCTCACGCAGATGAATTATTTCAACAAGGCTTTGAGCCAGTTTTCTACTTCGATGTCCGTATACTCCTTCCCCCATTTCGAACTGGCTGATTCCGTGCTAACTCTAATGCAGCGTTAACCCTCTATATTATGTTACTTTTACAACCGCCACTCTTTGCGCGTCCTTTATTCTCTTCCATGGCTTCAACACCACTGATAGTGTCAACACTATCTCACTTCTATGTGGTTTCCTAATCATATTTGCTGGAGTGTACCTTCTGAACTTATCTCGAACCGATCCAGACGCTCATTCGATGATCAACGGGAAGTCCGATGATGAGGCTGGTGTACCAACAGACGGAATAGCCAGTTTACAAACTCGTCGATCACTCCAAAATCGAAGAAGCATGGATCACCGTCGAAGCTCGTCAAGTATTGCGTATTTCCAAGGCCCAAGTGACCGCGAAGGGTTAATGCGATCTTATGATGTGGAGGCTGGTGCATTTGGTCTCACAGACTTGACGGAAGAGAGTGATGACGGTGAGAGGCGCAGCACGTCACGGAAAGGGAGCGAATATGTCGAACGCCAACATGTCTCCCCCAAAAGTGGTGAACCATGAACTATGCCTTTCTTTAATTTTCCTTTCCACTTATAATACATCATCATTGATATCGACATTCAGCCTGTCTGAGACATGGCCGGCAATGTGAAATGGAGCATGAATTTTTAACGAATTTTGATTCCGTCAGCCACAGTGATGGACTACGAAACCCCAATTTCGACATGCGCATCGTCCCGGTGCTCTTTATTTCTTTCTGGAGATTGACGGGGTTTGTTTGGGTAGTCAGGTTTGGCCGTTCCGGGTTTCATTCCAAGGTCGTTTTTGGCCTCCTATCTTTCCTCAGTGCTCCCCTTTGGCGCTTCTCTGCATGTCTAAACGGTGTTTTTGGTTAGATAAACAACCAAGTGGCTAGTTATTTGGGTGTTTATTAGTTCTCCTCTCGCGATTCTTTCCATGTAAACTTCTCAGCCGTTTTGCTTCGCTGGTGCACTATAGACACGCCCGCCGAGGCCGTCGCCAATTAATGCGACTATCTTTCCTCTTTTAGACAGACACTTGTATCGCGGTTTTGGTTTGGCCCTGGTGGTCTTCTTTTCAATTTTTCTCTGATATGTGCGTCTCGGTTAGCTCTGCTGTGTCTGGCTGCAAACTTGTCTGCCGGATGTATAAATCGCCAATTTAATTCGCTCTTGACAGCGCGATATCACGTCTTGATAAGCGTGGAATCGAGCTGAGCCTTGAATCCCGACGCGACAGCAATTTCCCGTCCTCCGTATTTGACGCCTAGGCGTGGATATCCAAGAGCTACACTCCTAACTTGACAGCATACCGACGACGTCGGCAGATAACTAGCCGTGATACCCTGGTCATCCTCCATGTGCCAGCCCAAGACAAGCGATTCTGCTGCGCCTTCCGGCCCCCTTCCAACGTGGCAAAACTCGGCCTTTCAACCAGTCCAGGCCTGCTCAGGCACATGTGCCTGTGGATTTAACATGGATATTTTTTTTGCTACTAGTGAATTTTCTTTCACGAGAACCGGGAGCTAGGAGCGTTCAGGGCCCCGCGCTCAGCCAAAGATTCAAATCGCTCCCCTGCCGCCAAGAGCCCGGGGGGAGGGATCGAGTTTGGGGGGAAAAGGTCGTCTCAAAGCGAGGCTTGAAACTCTTCAGAGGCTCGCGCGAGAAGTCAGCGGCGTTTCTCGCATTTCTCGCTCAAGACATACATAACTAGCTGACATTGATATGATGAGCCCTAGGGGATTCAGCATGTCGAAACGTTGAGCGCCCCAACCAAAGGCCAATTCGATGGCCCCGGTACGCATCGAAGAGGCATGTCTGTATGCAATCCCTGTCAGGGATAAAAGCCAGTTACCCGAATGTCACAGTTCGAAGCAATGCGCTTCGCTAGGAAACTAACGACGACCTCAAAAAGTTTCTGCGCGCATTCTTCTTTTCTCCCTTCCGAATGGCTTTGGTGCGTGCTCTTGGGGCTCCGGCTCTTCCAAGTTCACAATGAGGCTGTGGAGCGGAATCGTGCCCGTTGTTGGTTTGATCGGGGTGGTGTTTTCATGGGACGAGACTGGGCTTTCTGGATGTGCGGTATGTGTTTCCCACGGCTTTTATTAGGTATTGAGGTGCGCGGGCATTTGAAATTTGAGCGGCCTGGAGTGGACCTCAGCAACCAAAGTGCTTTTCTCCCCCAACGCGGCTGCAGGGGGATATCTCGCAATGAATTTCTAACAAACTTTTCCTATTCTAGAAGGGTTGTGTGGGTGACGGGTTTACACTGGAATGTCCTTCCCAGGATCAAGATGTATGTGTGTGCACATCATCTCAGTTTTACAGCTTCGTCGCCTGCTGTCTGGTGATGAAATGTCCACCCGAAGATCGAAACGGTGTGTCAATTCCTTCGCGATGCCCTCGCAGCGCATTATGGCCGACTAACAGAACATGCAGCGGCCGATATCTTAGTTGATAACTCGTGCACCAACCACAATGTTACCCTGCTGACGGAACTCGAAGCCTGCGTCACATCGACAGCAACAAATCTGCCCACGCTAACAGCGTCGAACCCATATAGTTTCACCCCTCCCATTTCGAGCGAAGCGCCCTCTTCAGACCGCTCTCGCCGCCTCAAAGTGATCCTCAGTATCACCCTTGGGACGCTTGCGTTGTTCGCGGTCATGTTGGGCTTCTGTATATTCTGGGTCAGGCGACGCCGATACAAACTGCTGGAGAAGGATGAGCAGTTGGCGACGGAGCCCGCGGATGAAGTGGTCGTCCTTCCGTCTGCCTCTCCTCGCGGCGAATACCCACATTTGCTCGACTCGAAGAATGTCCGCGCCATTTCACCGGTAGAGCTCGAGGCAACACCTGTCCGACAATCATTTCATCCCGGCATTGTCGCAAAGTAGTTTGTTTCTCTGTAGTTGTAGCCTGTGGATGTGGAAGCTTGAGAGCACTTTGCGGGGAAAATAGAATTGCCGCCGGCATTTCCTTTGGAATCATGAGCTGTATCTCGATTACTATTCAGAATTGGCCTCAGAAGCCGATATCTTAGCCCAATTTCGCCTGTCCGGTTGCTGCAGTCAGTTTTATTAGTTCACTTGTTCGCCCTGCAAGGTCCATACATCCGCCGTAACTACATACATAGGACCCTTGGGCTCTCGGATACGATCCAGCCTTGGCCCTGGCGGGTTGATCCCTGTTGCAGCCCAGGCGATCAAGCGTGAACCTCCCGAGAAACAACCGGGAAAATTGATCCAGCGACGCGCAGAGAATGCGCATTATTGGAGTCAAATGCTCCCATTGAAACTCTGTCCTGTTGCACGCCATCTGGAGTAACCTCTGCCACACCCAAAACATTCGGTCAACGTGGGATGCGCGTTGTACAAGATAGCCGTTGACACAGCATATCACTCGCATAAAGCTGGACAAGGGGATCTTGTCCAAGCTGGACGACATGTCAATAATTTCCACATTGTCGCCAGCATCCTGCGACCCGATAATCGGGTTACGAACGCCAATCTCCGCGCGAACCCTAATCATACGACCGCTGCTTGGGCATTTGTATCGACGTGCCAATATATGTGCCATGGGCCTTGCAGCTGCGATATCGAATATATTCCGCACGGTTGAACCAGGGGTCCCGCTTCCAAATCTTTTTGCTCGGAGAGTCTGGCGCCCGCGGCACGGTCGTCTACGATCCCGCCTCGATGCGGAATGCCTTAACGGGAAGCCGTGGTGCCGGGGAAATGCAAGGTGCATCGAAAGACCCTGCACAAGGGTGGAATCCAGAAGTTTCGGCTCCGTATTCCCATGTCTCTGAAATCCTGCCTTTGGGGATTAACGTGGGCCCCTGCAACGTGGTCCAAATGGAAGCCCGCTCCGTTGCTTTGCTGCTGGTGACTCTGGGGGGCCTCCCATGATCGACCTTGCCGCATGATATACATTGGCCCTGGTGATATCACCACGGAGATCACAGCAAGCAGGTTCATGATCGCAGCCGAATATTGCACTTTACTGCTTCGGGATGGCACGTACTTCACAATGCAATGCACGTCGCACTTTTCTGATGCAAATGGCTCATACGGCCCTGCCGCTTCTTTAATATCACCGCATACCATGTCATTAGGACCGTCACTTGGGGAAGGATGACGCCTAGACTCTTGCCACAATTATAAGGAGCGTCTAGTTGCTCTCTTCCCCAAAACCATCCCCTTAACCCCTTAACTTCCAAGGGAACAGAGTCTTCAAACCCTTCAATTCTTTCCAATCCCCTTGCGCTCTATCACAACTCGTGTCACTCACCGCGATGGGTACAGCCGTGGAAGTCACTGTGTCAAAGACCGATGTAAGCAGGGTTTGACGAGTGGTATCTTCGACAATAACTGACTGACTGCGTCTCCAGGTCCAACCCCCCGAACATGATCCAGGCATTCGAGAACTCAGGGATGCGATTCCAGCCCATTGCTTTGAATCCTCGTATACGACCTCCTTCTACTATGTAGCTAGGGACCTGGCAATCGTCGCCGCCCTGGCTCTTGCTGCGCTCCATTTTATTCCCAGCATCCCTAGCCCTGTATACCGCTTCGTTGCTTGGGCCATCTACGGATTTACACAAGGCCTTGTCGGCACCGGGCTCTGGGTTCTAGCTCATGAGTGTGGCCACGGAGCATTCTCCCCGAACCAACGAGTCAACGATGTTGTCGGCTGGCTCCTCCATTCTGCCCTCCTTACGCCGTACTTCTCGTGGAAATCAACGCATCGTCGCCACCACATGTATGCGAACCACATGGAAAGGGATCACCACTATGTTCCATTGCGTCGGGACACTTATGCCGCGAAAGTTGGGACAACCGTCGAAAATCTGGAACATTTGACCGAGGACGTGCCAATTGTAACTTTCCTTCGCATTATTGTCCAGCAAATCTTCGGCTGGCCGTGGTACGTCCTGTTCAACATCACCTCAGGACCGGAAAGCACGTTTCCTCGAAAGCGCGGAAAATGGTTCAAGAATAGCCATATCGACCCTACAAGTTCACTCTTCAGCCCTCACGAATTTGGGTCAATAGTACTTTCCGACATAGGTCTTGGCCTGACTGCCTTTGGTCTATGGCATCTCGGGAATCTGGTTGGTTCCAGAACCACGATATACCTTTATGTCGTGCCCTATCTCTGGGTTAACCACTGGATTGGTAGGCTGCCGTGTTCGCCTTGGCCAGGAAATCGCTAACTTGATACAGTGGCTGCCACTTATCTCCACCATACTCACCCTTCAGTGCCTCGATACGAGGGCCAGTCCTGGACTTTCTTACGTGGCGCCCTTGCTACTGTTGATCGCGATGTTGGCTGGATAGGCAGATTCTTTTTCCACAACATCATTGACTACCATGTCATCCACCATATCTTCCCGTAAGTCAGCCTGCTCTGATTTCCACGAGTAAGACTGATAGAGACTTTGATAGCCGAATACCCTTTTATCATGCCGAGGAAGCGACCAACGCAATCAGGCCTCTCTTAGGGCCCAAGTATATCCACGATAAACCTTCATCTTTCATGCTGGGCCTTTGGCAGGCGTTTACAGAGTGTCAATGGGTGGAATCTGACAAAACAAAAGGTACCGAGAGCGGAGCTCTATGGTTTAAAGGAGGCCCTTCACCCGCTCCCGAATACAGCATGCGGAGTTGGAGGACCCTCCCATTCACAAACTCAAAGGTCTGGATGTAATGCCCTGCAATTTTACTCGGGTATTAAAAAGTATGCTAGTGAAACACTTTTCTGGGGGAACGTGGGCTTCATGGTGGTGTTGGAAATGATTTTTACGCTGCATTTTAGGGACACAAATACATGGAGGATGGGGAGCCGATATCAAAAGGAAATACCAATAAGCCTATTGTATATTTAAAAACGCAGAAACTAGTTACATAAGGGATAGCTTGGTTTTCTACCTACAACCGTGGCCAGGGATAACCCAAAGCCCTGGCCTTGCGCAAATTCATGGTCTATTTCCTGTAAGACCTTGGAGGTCAGGGCCCGTGCCTCAGTCCCATCTTTTGCTTCGCGGGTCCCAAGGAGAGCTACATAGACGAGACGTTGGTAAGTCTCAAGATACCATCGCCTCACATCTTCGTGTAAGTCCGACCGGCTGGGAAGAACTATACGATTCCCGAGAAATGTCTTGCAAACCGGCCTTCTCGGCTGCATCCCGTATGACTTGAGAGACACTCATTGTGAGCCCAACGCTCCTGGCATAATCCGCGATGACACTCGATCCGGGAATGTTCTGTGTCCCAAAAAAGCTGTCGCCGTCAAACTCATCCCAGTGCAGGTATCCACCGGGTTCTGTCAGTAGCATGCTCCAGTTAGCGCTGCTCAACAGCCAAAAAGGTAGGAAACAGCGCTCTTGGGGGAGAATGTCACGAACTCAGAAGCTGTGTCATATTGTGCAAAGCGGTCATGATATCGCACTCCTTGATAGCCAAAAAGACCAATCGCACATGAACCACATCGTAGCGGGCCCAGTGCTCCTTTGGGAAGGGTTTGAGCGTGTCGTGGACAGTGAATTTGATGTTTTCCTCGTCTGGGGGGAATTGGCTCGGGGATATGTCGAACCCATGGTAGTAGCGTGGACCAGTCCCCGGGACGTTCTTCAACAAAGAGGATAGGTCTTGTAGCCAGATTCTAATAGGATGAATCTGCACAGTTACAAGCCCAATCATCAGCAAGTTTTGAACGTCTTCGAGATATCTTACCCTGTTCCGGTAGCGATGTCCGCCACGTTCACAATCTTGCTTCTGTCAATCGATCGATGGAGCAGCTCCCGGTGAGAGAATTTGGCAAGGAGAGCATGCTGGTGATTGAGGCTAGGGATCACGAGGATCAGCAGCTGCCCCAACCAAGGTCTGAACCCGTAGGAAGAGCGGCAAGCTTATACCGTTGGGACTCTGGTTCGTCTCTCCGGAACATATAAACCTCTGGCTCGTTCATTTTCCCGAAACCTTTCCCCCTCTTCCGTGGAGAGATCGTCAATGATAATGGTGTTCGGGATTCTGCAGGGGCGATCTCCTTGGGAACCTGCGAGCAGCCGAGCCCACGCTTGGGTAACTCTTCTCTGAGACACGTTGTGCAGTGACACGTCCAAAGTGGATGGCCTGTCTCAACAGTTGTTTTGCTCCAGACGGCTGGGGGACAGTCCTTTCGTGGGTATGCGGTATCCCACGGCGGTGAATCCCTGTTGTGTACCGAGTATGCAGGGTCTCTGTCCGACATTGATACAGCCTTGACTGCTTTATATTGTTAACTATGTAGCTGAGTGGTTAATTGGGTAGTTGGTTAACTCGATAATTAACGAGTTAATTATGGATCGAGTTAACTATCACGTGGTCCGTGATCATCTGGATGCGCCGCAGGGTCTCCGCTTGATCTGATGTGCTATCACCAAGAAACATCATCAGTCGCTCATTTTATCTTTGCGAAATGGTGAATGGGATTGTGTGATCCTTTGGAATATGGGATAATGCCTGGCTTGGTGAGGAAGCTGCTGATCATCGCGGCAGTTGATGGGTTGATCCTTCAGCCATACGGGAATGGCGCTCGCAACAAGAGTAGCGGCGGCTTTTCTCCCCTGTGTATCGAATACAAGTCGCGTCGGATACAACCGCTGCCAGTAGGAATAAACTATCAGGATAAACACGCCGAACGACTGGATTCCCACGGCATTGTTGGTAAGATGCGATTTTCACTCCAGGATATGAATTGCAAACTCACCTACAATCATAGGGTTGCTTTCCGTCGCTTCCTATTCGTTTTTGATATCGATTACCCACCGAGAGCAGGTAGCCCAGATTCTAGGGAAACCCATTTTCCTAATCACTGGCGTCGCAATCATCCCCCTATCTTCCCATGCAGACGCCTCAAAGGCGATCCTACAGGCACAGCGTTCATCAAAGGGTAACAACGAAGCTGCATTGGCCTATGATGATGCATCAGATAGCGAGACTGACCAGTCTGAGACACTGGACCAAGAAGATCTCAACCCCGATGCTATCACCGTTCCTCTCGACCGAGAGGAGCAAGCCCTTCGTACTGACGCTAGAACTGACACCCATATTGCTGAAGATGTTATCAAGAAAAGGGGTCGATATCGTAGGTTTGCTAGTCAGTGGTTTTTTGAGAAGCTTTGGCAAGACGGAAATACAACGCCTAGAGATGTAACATCTAGAAACCTCAGCGACCCAGCTGCCAGCGGCCGGCAGAAAACTGACCCCGAAAGCTGCGAACTAGATGGTGCTATGGAACTTGAAGAATTTGATTCTTCCGGTCGGAAGCTGGCGCACCCTTCCGGAAAGCCATCCGAGACTATTGAGAATATTGTTCGAACTCATGAGCTAATGCCCAAGTTTTTGAGATATACCAAGATGTTCTTTAGCTCACGAAGCTTCTATTTTTCTTATGATTATGACATTACTAGGCGATTTGGGCTCCAAGACTCCCAAGTGTCCCAACTACCTCTATCAACTAGAGCTGATCCATTGGTATTGGCCCCTTCACTGGCAGTCATGGTTAGATCCGCTGATCGAGCTGTAGTTTTTCTGGAATAGACATCTGATGTCTCCTTTTATCGAAGGTGGACACATTGACTTTGCTCTCCCTGTCATGCAAGGGTTTATCGGCCAGCAAGAATTCACCGCTGAGCCTCTCTCTAATGCGCACACTACCACGGGCAATTCTACATTGACACACAGTATTGGAGTACCTTCGTTTCTTCGATCTGAAGAACCAATTCCAGATAGCTTCCTTCTTACTCTAATATCACGTCGCTCCGTGAAAAGGTCTGGAGTTCGATATTTACGACGAGGCGTTGATGATGAGGGCAATACCGCCAACTCTGTTGAGACAGAGCAAATTTTGTCTAGGCCAACCTGGAACCCTGCCGACAAGGTATATTCTTTGTTGCAGCTACGCGGGTCAATCCCGCTTTACTTCTCACAATCTCCTTATACCTTCAAGCCAGTTCCTGTTCTCCGCCATTCCGTTGCCACAAACCAACTCTCGTTCAATAAGCACTTCCTGGACATTAAGAGAAGGTACGGAAAGGTCCAAGCTGTGTGCCTTCTCGATAAGCATGGGGTTGAAGTCAACATTGGAGAAACTTACGAAAAATACCTGAAAACATTCAATCAGGGTGAAGGCTTTGGTCCCGACCATGTTGGCTACGAATGGTTTGATTTCCACTCCGAGTGCCGAGGCATGAGGTTTGAAAACGTTAAACGTCTAGTCGATAAGTTGACAGACTCCCTGGATGATTTCGGAGACACTGTTGTTCAAAATAACCAGATTCTGAAGAAACAAACTGGGATTGTGCGGACCAACTGCATGGATTGCTTGGATCGGACAGGAGTCACACAATGTGCCTTTGGGCAGCACGCATTAGAGCGGCAGCTTGATCAAGAGGGTTACTCCATTGATTTAAAGACCAGCACCACGACTCAGTGGTTTAATATTCTGTGGGCCGATAATGGGGATGCTATATCCAGGCAGTATTCCTCCACTGCCGCTCTCAAAGGAGATTACACGAGGACACGGAAACGTGACTATCGCGGAGCGCTTAATGACTTGGGGCTAACACTGTCACGATACTACAACAATATCGTCAATGACTACTTTTCGCAGGCATGCATTGATTATCTACTTGGCCTTGTGACGATTCGGGTATTTGACGAGTTCGAAACGGAGCTTGAGAGTACAGACCCTGGTATTTCGATGGCAAAATTACAGCAGAATGCCATCGAGACGAGCTGTCAAATTGTCATCTCTGACGATAAAGAGGAGCTTGTTGGAGGCTGGACTATGCTTAGCCCTCGGGAACCTAATACGTTGCGAACTCTCCCCTTTGAGCAATCGGTCCTCTTGCTCACCAATGCGGCAGTGTATTGTTGTCGCTTTGATTGGAATACGGAAAAGGTCACGTCGTTTGAACGCATCGATCTTGATTCCATCACCAGCATAAAATACGGAACTTACATTTCATCCACACTTACTGAAGCGCAAATGGACGAAAAGCGGAACGTGGGTATTGTCATTACCTATATACCAGGGAAGAAGAATATGCTACGGGTTAATACTCGCTCACTTCAAAGTTTAAGCGACCAGGGACAAGTTGACGGGAACGCGCGGTCTTCAGAATGGGACCTCACATCCCTTTTGAAAGGAGCTAGTCAGTCGCCTAGCCGGTACATGGCTTTCAAGATTCCTCAAACGACGTCAGTGACTCTCGTGGATCCGGCAAAGATTGCTGTCACTGAACAGGTCGCGGCCAGAGCCATTTGTGATGATATCGAACGCACCGCGAGCAAATCTCGAGGGTTGAGCCACCGAGAGCAGCTGTCAATGGTTGAGGAGACACAGATTATATCCCTCTTGGACGCAAAGAAACAAACGGGATACTTGGAACATTTAGTTTTTGATATCAAGAAGCTCGTCTGGGCTTGAATTTATAGAGCGTCCTGTTTTTATTTTGTATTCATATAGGTTTGTGGACTCCGGTTTCTACTGGCTTGTTGTATATAATAGGGCTCCTTGAAGTGAGCAACCATGAAGCTGAATTTTGAAGTCAAAGAATTTTCTACCAAGACACAGTTTTGTGCTTTCACCTAAACTGGATCTTCTTGTATCCATTTTGGCCGATTCCTGCAAATTCGTTGCACCCGGCATCAAAATGCAACCACTCGTAGCGGGGTAGCGAGAGATTGCGCCTTCAACTGAGGGGTTGGCAACTAACGGGCCATTTGACTGAAATCAAAGAACGTGAAACCAGGCCATATGCATGGATACCTTGCCAAATCACCCTCTGGCCTTTATCTGAACAGAACACTGGCCGAAACCACCGGGCCAGCAGGCGGAGGTTGATACTCGAAGGCAGTTGCAGTGCCATTCTGCCAGCCGTGACCGCCCTGAACGCATTTGGCAACAGTGCCACTCCGGTCTCAGGGCATTTGCCTCCAAACCCTAGGAATCATTGCAGTGCGCCTTGTATACCATTTTAATTCACTCACACCACACTCAACTTCCGTTCTCTCCTTGCATTTACCGGGTCTTCCGGTTAGGTTTCTTTACCCTCTGGTCTACTGCCTGTTGCCTGAGCCGGCGCGCACCGATTTTTTGTTTCAGAACCTGGTTGGGTTGCTGAGCTAGTTACATAACTGACTGCATAGTTCACCGAGGACCCCTCCAGAACAGATTGATAAACCGATAACTTCCCCCAAGTTTCAATATTCAGACTGCAAGGTATCTTGGATCAAAACTTGTTTCCTCTATAGCTTCTTGTTTCCGTCAGCTAACAAGTTGTGATCTTGACAACTAGACAATCCGGCATCACATTTGGCGTCCATCCACTCCGGGCTCCTCCAGCGCTAGGTGACTCCTAGAAGCTATTGTCAACATGGCATGGCAACCAGAGGAAGGGCCATTGAGGCAACTGGCCGGATTCCTAAAAGACTCTTTGAACGGATATGATCCTGCTCTGCAGAAACATGCCGAGCAGGTAAGTACTTCTTCCTCCATGCTCCGGAAGGGGCCCCCTTTTTCCCCCACCAGAATTGCCATGGCCCTTTGTTGCGCGAGGATTAACAGTTGTGTCTTTACATAGATGCTTGCACAAGCGACATCATCACCGGATTTTGTGAATTACCTCACATACCTCCTCCTTACTTCACAAGCCGTGCCATCGCTAGGATTCGATGCCAACCAATACACCGTTATTCGAGTGTCCGCGGCGGTGAATCTCAAGACAAAATTGCGGGTGGCGTATGGAACGATTTCACCGAACAGCTTAGCATATGTCCGTTCTTCGGCCATGGTCGCATTGCACGATCCATCGATTCAAGTAAGGAACGCATCGGGCACAATAATAGCAGAGATGGTGCACCAAGGAGGCGTATTGTCGTGGCCAACTGTTTTTGAGGAACTCCTATCGCTAGTCGCGAATTCAACTGGATCCGTCCCGATGATTGCTCAAGAAGCGGCGATGTCTGCGCTACAAAAGGTTTGCGAGGATAACCGGAAAATGCTCGATAAAGACTACCAGGGCCAACGCCCGTTAAGCATTATTTTACCCAAGTTGATGGAATTTACCGCTAGCCCGAGTCCGAAAGTCCGTTCCATGGCTCTGTCAACTGTTCAGATGTTCATTTCTTCAAGGCCCGATGCTCTAATGGGCGCATTGGACAATTTCCTTCACGAACTATTCAAACTGGCCAACGATCCCGATACAGACGTACGAAAAACAGTGTGTCAGTCGATCGTGCAACTTGTTGATGTTGCTCCCGACAAATTAATTCCACACATGGAGGGCTTGGTCAACTACATCATCATGCAACAAACTAACACTGAAGATCCGGAACTGGCACTGGATGCAGCCGAATTCTGGTTGACCGTTGGCGAACAGAAACAGTTACAGCCGTCATTGGTGCCATACCTTGGAAAAGTCATTCCTATTTTGCTCCAGAGTATGGTTTACGACGAAGATGATGCAGCGTTATTGGCAGGAGAAGCCGACGATGCCGAATTAGAGGATAAGCAAGAGGACTTGAAGCCCCAGTTTGCTAAGACCAAAGGCGCAAGGTTACCGGGCTTGAAATCCGGCGACCACCCGAATGGTGACGGCAAGTCTACACGTGAAGAGGATGAGCTTAGCGACGGCGAGATCGAAGATGACTCCGAATTTGGGGAGGAAGACCCTGAGGATGAATGGACCGTCAGAAAATGCTCAGCTACGGCTCTAGATGTTTTTGCCACGGTCTATCATCAGTCTGTTTTCGAGGTCATCCTGCCTTATCTGAGAGATAATTTAAAACACGCGAAGTGGACCAATCGCGAAGCCGCTGTGCTAGCTCTGGGCGCTATTGCTGATGGCTGCATGAATTCAGTAACGCCTCACCTGCCAGAACTCGTGCCGTATCTCACCTCACTGTTGTCCGACCCAGAGCCCATTGTGAGAAAAATAACTTGCTGGTGTTTAGGAAGATATTCTGAATGGGCAGCGAATTTGGAGCCGAGCGAAAAGGGCCGTTACTTCGAGCCTATGATGGAAGGCATTCTTCATCGGATGCTGGACAATAACAAGAAAGTTCAAGAAGCCGCCGCTTCCGCCTTCACAAGCTTAGAAGAGAAATCCGATGCAAACCTAATACCGTACTGCCAACCCATCCTTCGCCAGTTCGTTTTGTGTTTCCAAAGGTACAAGGATCGCAACATATATGTGCTTTACGACTGTGTGCAAACGCTGGCAGATTCAGTGATGTCGGAATTGGCTAAACCCGAACTCGTCGAAATCTTAATGCCGGCTCTCATTGACAGGTGGAACAAAGTATCAGACCAATCCAGGGAGCTTTTCCCGCTTCTTGAGTGCTTAGGTTACGTTGCCTCCGCTTATGGAGACGCCTTCTCTCAATTCGCTCCACCAATATTTGCCAGGTGTATCAAGATCCTGTACGACAACATCCAGGAGTACCTTCACGCCGTTAATAACAAGACTGGAGACGAGCCGGACAAGGACTTTTTGGTAACAAGTCTCGATCTCTTGAGCTGCATCATCCAGGCTATTGATCCTCAGAAAAGTGGCGAGCTTGTGTCAAATTCCCAACCGGGTTTCTTTGACCTTCTTTGCTACTGCTTACAGGATCCCAGTAGCGATGTCCGGCTTTCATCCTATGCGATACTTGGAGACTGTGCCACTCACCTTTTTTCCCACCTTCAACCTTTCCTTCCAACCATCATGCCGATTCTCATTAAACAACTCGATTTAGATTTGATACGGGATGATGATTCAGCGAGCGGGCTCAGTGTCATCAACAATGCCTGCTGGGCTTGTGGTGAAATCGCAATAAAGGCTAAAGCTGACATGACCCCCTATCTAGAGAGTCTATACCGAGCCTTGGTTATCATTATGAGCAATGAGGAAGTGCCTGATTCGGTGAATGAAAACGCAGCGGTCACTCTCGGTCGACTTGGGTCTGGCTGCGCCGAGCAACTCGCTCCCTATCTCGCACAATTTGCTGAGACGTTCCTTCGGTCGATGGCTAAGGTTGATTTCACGCGGGAAAAATCTAGTTCATTTTTAGGGTTCAATCAGGTTGTGCAGCAGAATCCCAAAGCGATGGAAACGTGTCTTAGAGAGTACTTCCATGTGATTGCGGTTTTCCCTACCAAGTCCCTCAGCCAACCCGAGTTTGCCTATTTGCAGCACTCGTTTCAACAGGTAAGCTCTCTTCCACGTTGATTGGGCCGTTTGACAACCTGCTGACAAGGAGCGATATAGGTACTACAAGGATATAAAAGTCTGATACCCGACTTCAACGCATTCCTATCGTCGCTACCAGTTAACGTTACCCGGAAACTTCAGTCGACATATCAATTATAGTAAAATATGGGTGCTGCGGCTTGGCTTAAATTCTTATAAAAAAAAATAATGTTACCAAGGAGATAAGCCCTTTAGATAATCAGTCCTCTGGTGCCCATCAATGTTGAATATGCGCGACGTGAAAATTTCTTTTGACATTGTCTGAACATGCTTCTTTTATTTTCCTCTTTTCGTACCATGGGTGGAGCAGATGGTCCATGAAACGGCCCGATGATGGATGCATTTTTCCTTATGACTTCACACTCAGCATTGTAGATATGACGATAGGAGTTGGACTGGAACAAGCTTGGCTGAGAGAGGAAGACAACCAAGCCGATGGGATTCTGGCATATGGTGACTTTATAGGAAATGGTACATTTATAGCCCTCTCCATCTGCTGAAATCGCAAAGGAAGTTCGTTATACATGGATGAGAATAAAGTTATCTTAAGCCACTGCTAAGCTTCGACAAGTGGATTCTGCAGTTTGCTCTGTTTGCGGGCCATTATTGTATCTTTTCGTTTAACGAGAAATTTGCCCCTCTTCGCCAAACATGCTCTCCAGTCCCTCAATCCACGATTCGTGCCTGAGCCCTTCTTCTCCAACATCTGCATTTGTTACATGACAAGTTAGCCGCGGCACCTCCCGAGGCGTTAGACACTCCCAGGTCTTAGCGGGGACCAGGTTGCACCGCATCGCGCTGGGGCTAGCGGGAAGGGGATCACTCATAGTGCGGACGTTGCCTCAGGCTCCTTCTTCACCTCCGAACTCTGTGAACAGTCAAAATGGCCGGTTCAAAACTAGACGTTTCCGGTCCGCATGGAGAGGCTGAGAGCCCGAGCGCGAGGACTCCTGACGAAACTCGCCCCGGCCAGAGCCCGCTTTTCTTGCAAGTTTTCAGCTGGTTGCGCACTGAAAGGGCAAAGCTAGCAGCACGGAAACTGAAGGAAAGTGACAGGCCCTCTTCTGAAAGATCAGACTCGACAAATGTCGACTCTTGGGCCGGCGAGATGGAGTTGTCTCTGGACCAACTAGAACGGATTCTCGCGCAATACTCCAACATTCGGTCTAAAAGCGCAATGGCACAGAAGCAACGTATTAAAGGGCTACGGCGGGGATCGCATTCTGACTCTGACTATGCGGACAGCGACCAGGCAGTACCCAGCGCAGATGTGGTTTTAGACAATTCCAAGACCCTCCTCTATGTCGGCGGTGAAGCGGATAGCAATGTCGACGCTCTAGCGCCTAAACCTTTCCCCAAAGATCGCGAAAACTGGCTCAAGTTCAAATCTGAGATTGTCCGCTTGGCTCATACATTGGGTATCAAAGGCTGGAGAAGGGTGCCGCTAGAATCTGGGGGTGAAGTGGAAGTAATCCGCCTTAGCGGAGCATTAACCAATGCTGTTTATGTTATTTCGCCTCCCAAAAACCTCCCACTGGCTTCAAGATCAGATTCATCACTGAATTCTACTCGGAGGAAACCCCCACCGTATGTTCCTATTGTCCCCCTAGAAGTAGCATCGCTAATGCATGAGCTAGAAAACTTCTGCTTCGCGTCTATGGCCCACAAGCCGAACACCTTATCGACAGAGAGCGTGAACTTCAAATCCTCCGTCGTCTACGAAAGAAGAACATTGGGCCTCGTGTTTTGGGGACATTCGCCAACGGCCGTTTCGAACAATACTTCAACGCCAAACCTCTTACTTGCCATGAACTGCGTATTCCCGAAACGTGGAAACAGATTGCCAAGCGTATGCGAGAATTGCATGATGGTATTGATCTGCTCCCAGAAGAACGGGAAAGCGGACCTGCCTTATGGCAAAATTGGGATAAATGGGTCGACCGTTGCGAGAAGGTTACTACCTGGTTAGATCAAGAAATCTTATCGGAAAAGAAAGCCTCAAATGTTCCTGAGGAACGTTGGAGGCAGCGTGGTTTCGTATGCTGCGTTCCCTGGCGGACTTTTCGAGCCACGGTTGATAGGTATCGGAAATGGCTGAGTGAGCATTTCGGTGGTGACTTTGAACTTTCGAAACGGCTAGTATTTGCACATAACGATGTGAGTCCGCTCTTTGATCAACTATTCGAATCACCATTGCTAATTTGATAAGACGCAATACGGTAACCTTCTCCGCTTACAGCCTAGCGAAGAGTCGCCTTTATTACTCCCCGCGAATGAGCATAAGCAGTTGATTGTCATAGATTTCGAATACGCGTCTGCCAACATGCGTGGTGTCGAATTCGCGAACCACTTTGTAAGACCCCTTATCGAGGCTACCATTCCCTATTGATATTAATCGTCGGTCACAGACTGAGTGGTGTTACAATTATCATGATGCGGAGCGGCCGTGGGCATGTCGTACAAATCGGTATCCAACTATAGAAGAACAAGAACGGGTTTATTCGCGCATATTTAAAACATCGATCCGGTTTGGCGACTCACCTCTCAGAAAGTTCAAGTTTACATCAAGCACAGACACCGTTGATCCGACCAGCATATGCCAGTAGCCCGCGTGCGCCCCCGTTCCTGCTTGATAGTTATATTCCAGGGCTAAACCCACCTCTCACGGATCCCGAGAGTCGTGATCCAGTCGTAGAGGCTGAAGTGCAACAGCTACTTCGAGAGACACGGCTGTGGCGGGTAGCGAACTCAGCGCAATGGGTGGCATGGGGGATTGTGCAAGCCCATGTTCCTGGTATAAACAAGGTACTTTCTGGACAAGGCAGCGCAACAAACGCTACAGATACTACAACCGCGAATCCTATCTCTGGAAAAACGGCAGCATCCGTCGAGCAACGAACACCAATTAATTTAGCGCTCAACCACGATCAGGTCAAGCAAGAGTTTGAAGCCGAAGAAGCGGCGGATGACTTTGACTATCTTGCCTATGCACAGGATAGGGCGTTGTTCTTTTGGTCAGATTTGCTGGCGTTGGGGTTCATAAAAGAGGAAGAATTGCCAGCAGAGATGGTGAAGCAAATCAAGAAAAGAATTATCAACTATTAGGCCATTTGACTTGTCCTTTTTCTCATCAAAGCATGGGTTGTGGAGTTGATGTCGGCTCGCTGATTCTTGTGAGAGCCATGCTTCTTTCAACCGTTGAAGCCAGCGCCTTTTTCTATAGTTATCATATAAATTCTCACCCACATAACGAGTGGTTACACCATATAACTAGTCTATAATGATAATTGCCAGCGGCAAGTACCTGTTAATGTTATCCATAAAAAATAAACGATTGCTTGAAAATACAAAAAAGAAATTTTCAATCGACACCGCTGTGATTCGAACACAGGCCCCCGAAGGGATCAGCTTTCGAGATCCAATGATTCTAGGCTGACGCGATAACCACTCCGCCACAGTGCCTTGGTTGTGGAATTCTTACGCTAATTTTCTAAAGATGAAGTCTGCCGATGCTAGCCAGCAGCTTGCTGACTAAGTTCACAGGTCGTTCAACACATCTTACCCCCAGGCTCCAACTTGCCTGTCGAGCGCTGGCCATGGAAGAAGAATTCATTCACATCCACAAAGCCCGTTCAAGTCCAAAAGTTATGAAACGGATATCTACACCTAAGATCTCTAACACCCTACAACTATATTGAGCCTTGTCCCGCCCCGGCATACGTGTGCTGCTGCTGAGAACGAGCCAATTCATCCTCGATATCCATGAGACGGTTGTATTTGGCAACGCGCTCTCCCCTGCAAGGGCTTCCGGATTTAATATGCCCGGTTGATAGAGCAACCACTAGGTCGGCAATGAAATCGTCTGTTGTCTCGCCTGACCTATGTGAAACGAAAACACGCCAGCCATAGCTATATGCTTTTTGGGCTCTAGAGAAATATACGTTAGTAAAATCGAAGCATGACGATTGGTGGGATTTAACTGGCATCTTCTTGACTTACGCGATGATGGACTCAGTAATCGTGCCGATTTGGTTGATTTTCAACAGAAGCGAGTTACACGCCTCTCGGTCGCGGGCCAACTCAATACGCTCGACGTTTGTTGCTAGGAGGTCATCTCCAACGAGTTCGACAGGGCAGTCTCTATTAAAGGATCGCCACGATTCCCAATCATCTTCGGCAAAAGGATCCTCGAGCAGAATGATGGGGTACTTGTCTAACAGTGAACGATACAACTCCTGGAGACTTTCAGACGATAGTGGCTCAGGCTCCTCAGTTTTGAACCCCAAGTCATATTTGCCGGATTTATAAAATTCGCTTGCGGCTGGGTCAATTGCAAACTTGACTTTGCCTTCATGGCCGGCGTTTTTCACGGCGGTCGTCAGAAGATCCAGTGCCTCCGTAGGGTGCCTAATCGGGGGTGCGAAACCGCCCTCATCCCCAATACCGATGGCTAAGAAAATACTTGTTGGTTACCAATCTACTGAGTATCCTGGAGAGGCTTACCGGATGATCCGAACTTCTTTGTGATCACGTCTTTCAAAGCTTGATAAACCTCGCTGCCTACTCGGACTGCATCGGTTATAGAGTTGGCTCCGACCGGGGCGAGCATAAACTCTTGGAATGCCATGGAATTGCCAGAGTGTTTACCACCATTAAGGACGTTGAAGAAGGGAGTTGGCAGGACGTACGGGCCGGCGGTTTTTGCCCTATTCCTGAGAAATTCATATAACGGAATTTTCTACAATCCAAATCAGTATGCTAACTCCTCGTTGTGTAGCAACCAACCTTTTCTGCGGCTCCAGCGCGCGCACATGCCATGCTCACCCCCAGGATTGCATTGGCTCCCAGCTTGCTCTTGCTCTTGGTGCCATCCAGCACGATCATAAAATCGTCTATTTTCTCTAGGTCCTCTCCAACATTGAACTGCTGCTTTATCAAAGCCGGTCCGATGACCTTCTCCACATTATTTACCGCTTTGTGCACACTGTTGCCTCCATATTGTTGCTTATCCTCGTCTCGCAGTTCATGAGCTTCATAGTCTCCAACGGAAGCACCCGATGGAACCAGTGCAGTGAACGTTCCTAGCCAGTGTTAGCATATCGCAGTACAAATTGTGGTCCAATGCCGTCACCTTTCTCCGTGGTTACTGCTACTTTGACAGTCGGTTTCCCCCTGGAATCAAGACGCTGGGCAGCATTTATCGATAATATCTGTCCCTCTTTGTGACTCGACATCTTGGCTTCGATTTACTTCTGATGCTTTCTCGAATTGGGATACCAAGAAGACATAAGGTAATCATGGTCATACATATCTTACAGATCGGACACCCATCAATTTCTAAACTGCGTCTTTTGACGTCATTGAATCTGCGCAAAGCGGATGGTACGGAATACAAGCATTTTGAAACTCTACAACTAAACCACGGATAATGTATGTACTCCGTACACGGCCTTTTCTCCTAGCGCCCTTTCTGCGCATTCGGTACTTCTTCACGCCGGTCCTCCAGCATATGCTTCAAGGACAACTAACTACGAGTGCTCGCTATCAAGTTACCTAGGTTAAGAATCCCGCTTTGTGGAATGCTATGCGACCTCCTTAGACTGCATTGTTCGCACTCGTCTCGAGCAGACCAGATTTGACCTGACTCCGCTGGAGGATGCCACACCGTGGAGAAGTACCTGTTCTCTGGTGCTAGAACTCGGAAGAAAAGTAAAAAAAAAAAAGAAATACTCAATCGACACCGCTGTGATTCGAACACAGGCCCCCGAAGGGATCAGCTGTCGAAATCGCACGATTCTAGGCTGACGCGATAACCACTCCGCCACAGTGCCTTCTTCACGTGATATTTTGCTCGCTGCTCGCGGATCACGACAGGGAAGCCCGGCCGTCTCATGTTACAGGCATCAACCACTGCATTGCGGGCCTTGAATGGTTGTTATGGCCCGGGTGCCTGCTACAGGCCTTTTGGGTTTGACTTGGTTCTTCGCTTGACGGAGAAGAAATTGATATCGGCCAGAAACGTCGGCCAGCGCGGCGCTAATGTGCAGGAGTTTGAGATATTTGCTATCAGGGATCAAGTACCTGGAACAGTTAGATCATTGAGAACGACAGCGAGGTTTTGAGCAGATCAGAACTTATTAGACCCATATAACAGGGAATTTATCACCTTTCATATACAATCAGGGTGACTCTCTCGACAAGAGGTGATAAACTGAAGGAATGAAATATCATAATACCATCAAAGATGGAGAGGGTGGAAGCAATGCTGGCCAGACCTTCTGGGCAGAACGCCGCTGACCGTTCAAATGTTGAGAATCAAGCATCACTGAGAGCAAACCAGTATCGATTCCCGCTCTTACATGGACTTTCAACCACCTACTTGTAATTACCAGATGCAAAACACCCAATGCCCGAACCAGTCGTTGGCCTTGCACTTTGAAAATCCCCGCCCAGATGGAGTTAGAAAGCAGAAGATAGTTATGGGAACTATACTGTCCACTGTGCCGCATTGGGGTATTTCACAGAGCCAGGCGCATACGTATGGAGTGGCAGCACGCCAAGGAGCTGGCTGGTGTTGGAACAGCATTGTGGGTTATTGTCTCTGAAGATTAAAGTCCTCTGGATGTCACAGCCACCGAACCGCAGATCAAGGTTCTTTCCGGCAGCGCACTGTATGCTGGTATGTACATACATATCCAATATACCCAATCGTCCTATGAAATCCATCCCTCTTCATTTTCGGATTGCTTTGGCAACAGCACAACAGCTCAGTTGCTCATCAGGCGAGATCGAAATGCGGCTGATTCCATCCGCCCGGGGATCGACAACGTCTCAGCCCTGTCTTGTATGTAACTTAGTTATCGAACAGCGTAACCTGCAGGATGAAGTGTTGGTTGGCACTTCTCTGCATCATCAGTCGTTGACTGATCTCCCAACCACGGGTACATCAAGCAACAAGTCAGCTTCGACGCACATACATCCACCGGGTTAGTGGCACCGCACATCAAAGGCCTTTTTTCCCCCCCAATGAACTGTAACAATGGAAACAGGCTGCCTCGTTGTGAAAGGGTCAGGGCGAGGAAGATTTATTTTGGTAATATGTCGGGTCGCTCTAAAGGCATAACCACTTCCTCACCCGGTTGAATTTTTCATTGAGGGGAGCAATCGGCTTACACCGAGCTGAGCCTCACAGGAAGTTATTGCTGTCGCGGCTTCTCAGGCAAAACATAAATTATCAACCTGGGTTTCGGCTAGGTCCAAATATCGGGCTCAACTCAGGTGTGTCCATGGGGTCGAGATCACGTATGCTTTTGAGAGCAACAAGTGGAAACAAGTTGGACATTCATTTCCCTCTATTGACAGAGCAAACCACTGTGATGCTGAAGAAAAACCCAAAGCCATTTATCATCATGACTGGGAGCAGAAAAGGTTGGTGTTGGTTGGCATTGTCATTCACAGTGCATCTGATAAGGACGAAGCCAACAGGTGAATCACAGGTATTGACAGTGGACTGCAACCTCAACAAGTTAATAGACACCCTTGTTGGATAACTGAATCCCATCCATGTAAAAGCATCCCCAACATTTGCTCATGCACCGAAAGCCACTTGTAAAATCCTGGGAAGGTGATGATGGCATGGATGGCTTGCCTGTGTAACCATCTTTTGCACCCCAAAATGAAGTAGGCTTCAACGCATGCGTGCTGGATGGTTTCAGTTGGGTTGTCATCTGTGCTCTGAGAGACAGGACAATGAACTTCACAAACAGGCAAAGGCCAAAGGGCTGCCTGCGTCTGTGCTGGAGCCTGGAGAGAGGATTGCCGGAATTGCCGGAGTTGCCGAACACATTGCATTCAAACGTAATAACTCCTTTGAAGGGCCCCAGGGTACTTGGCACCAGAAACAAACAATAAGACTGGACATCTTTCCACAGAGATCTTTGAACAACTATGAAGTTTCCACTTAAACTCGATAAATCATCTATACCTAGATAGTATAATTTAAGCGGCCGCTCCAGGCATTCAGTTGCCGGCCGCATGAAGATCCGAGACCCTGGACTGTCTCGAAACAACTTGCAAATATCAGATCGAGATTTGTTATTAGGAGTGATAAGAATAATCAACAGCGGCCTGATTATCCCCCAGGACGCGGGGAAAAAAGGGGCCTCAAAGCTTTCAAAGCGAGTCTCAACAGGGAATAACGGGACTGGGGGAGCGGGATTTATCTCTCGGGAGGTGAATCTTGCAGCTCCCTCGTTCCATCTACTTGTAAATCGAAGAAAGAAGCCATGAACCTGGGATGCGAAGCGACCGATGCTCAAGCGCAAGCGAGAGATCAGCAAGGACCTGCATGGCAGAATCCAGGTTATTTTGATTCGCCACATGTTTGAACCCATGCGTGAGAATTTCGGCTCAAGTGGTGAGAAAACCCCTTGCAAGAACTGACACGCATCGAGTAACAAGGCACCATTGCATGCCCCGTGCTCTTGACAATCGACCTCGAAGCGTTTCTGACCGGCAAGGATTTTGATTTTTTTTTACCCCACCTTATGCAGCACTTGCTCGCCAGTCAAGTGGTAAAATGAGACAAAAAAAAAAACATAGGAATGCTCGGCCAAAGCATCTGCGGCATGACTTCAAGGATAATTGCATAAGCACGTCTCTCCTGAACTCAAACATGACAGGCCCCAAGCGAAAACCACGGATCATGATTCTGTTTCTTTTCTCCGACGGGCAGCTAACCAAGTAACTAATGAAATAAGAATATGAGGAACCTCTCCAAGGGTTGCTGCCTAATTGCACAAATGCTAGGGTGCAAAGAAGGCAGGGGCATGCGGTTGGAAATCGAGATCACCGCCGCTCGGCTATTAGCAACGGGCCGATCTCTGTCTTGTACATCTCTTCAACAAATCATTTGTGAATGATGGGAAAGAAGGCAACAGATTTGAGGCGCAAAGACCTGCATGAATAATCCCTCTGGCCTGGGCTTGACGCCACGGGTAGATGGTCAAGGGTGAGAGCCTGAGAGGGTGGTAGTCCTTGAACTTGCAGAATGCAATGATCCATGCCAATATCAGGACCCGCAGACATGAATTCACTGCAAGGTTGATAAGAATCATGACTTCATGGAGAACTCCAATAACTCAGGAAAGTGGCCAAGCTGTGTTTTTGGCCACAATGACCAAGAGCCTGGTTGTTTTGGGAAGCTTTGGCTTGCCTGGAACCTTTTTTGGAGGAACAAAACCAAGATCCCAGCCCTTACATGAGATTCCATTCAAGCTGGGTCTAAACATAGAGCCGCTAATGCAGACAAATGACAAAGAGAACGAACCCTGGACCAGCGTTGCCAAGCAAGGTTGGAACAGACATGGATGGGAAGGGCAATTCCCGCCGCGAGCTCTGGAGCAAGAGAAGAAGCAAATGAAGCCATATTTCGACCGACGACTGGCAAAAGACCCTAAAATGCAGCTTGGATTGATCCCTGGTGATAGAAATTTGGGATATCCTGTTTCATGCCGGGGAGTCGACGGAGTTGAGACCAACCTCACGGCAGTTTGTTGTTTCGTACTGCATCATGTTCATCATGAATCACAGGGGGCCTTTGCCTTTGCCTCCCACAGTGCATTGACTGTACTGTGATCCTTTCCCGTCGCTCCGCAAAGTGAACGTTGGCTTGGAAACGAATG
Source organism: Uncinocarpus reesii 1704 (assembly GCF_000003515.1). NCBI lineage: Eukaryota > Fungi > Ascomycota > Eurotiomycetes > Onygenales > Onygenaceae > Uncinocarpus > Uncinocarpus reesii. The sequence goes on along the minus strand of NW_003052500.1, from coordinate 7,671,386 downwards.
ATGAAGGTCTCGAGCGAATTCCATGTGCCCATGCAGCAAGAGAAATGCTGGTGTCACACAGCATATCAAGGCCCGTTGGACAACATCAGCCATGTGGTCAAGATTCTGTCCATCGCCCTGAAATCGAAAGTCAAAACAAATCAACAACCTTCCGTCGGTCCTTGGGACGACCGGGTCCCGTGCCTATATATATCAGTCTCAATCTGATATGCATGGCTAAAAATATGCATAAGCACTAGACCAGGTTCAAGTCTCCCAGAAGGAGACGGTTCCCGCCACAGCAATGTTACATTTGTGCTGTCCGTGGCTTGACTTGATGGAAAGACGCGGGCTTCGAAGTTTTGGCTGCATGGCGCGCGAGCCCATTATTGGCCACGTCCTTTTGCAGGAAAACAGTGGGAGAGAAAGAATTCAGTTGTGTCTTCTCTCTCTTTCTCTCGTCGTTGACTCGAGCCAGTCGCGTTCGCGTGCCATCCTGACTGACATGCCTGTCACACAGCATTGGCGAGCGCAGTGACCAGATTGCAGGCGACAGAACAGGCGGGATCTGAGTAACAGTCGAGCTGATCAGACTACTCCATTTAGAAATATTTGGCGAACGGGTGAGTTACACCTCAGCATATTGGCGATTGTCGTCTCCAAGGCCGGCTTGTCGTCTCGTCGCTCGTTGAGAGCCGAACCGGTGCGATTCCGCCTCCTGTTTCGCTTCCAAACCGCGTGGGATCGCTTTTGGTGCAGAGCCGCCCTTCCCCACAAAACGCCGTTTCATGTTTTATTACGCGTAATACGCGGCGTGACCGGTTTGACGCCACGGTATTGACGATCTCCTGCATTAGCGTGTTTCTATTTTAGTAACTTACACTCTCAAAAGATCGACTTCCGCAAAACTGATGAGCGCACTCCCACCAAGTCGCACGTTCGCTCGATGGAGAGGTTTCTGGCCGGTGGTGTTGAGCTCACGGCCTCGGTGAATCACACGTTCTGTCCCAGGTAAGTGGAAACGGCGCAAGAGGTGAGCGGATTACATCACTTTGGAGTCAAAGCGGAGACTAAGAAGGATGACAGATTTCCTCCGAGCTCGTTCCAGTGTCGTGAACCCTGGGCCATATGGGCAAACAGGGATCAGGTCTAAATTTATCCGCTTGCCGAAAGTCCCTCGCTCACCGGCCTTGAGACATTCAATCTGGGCTCGAAACACAAGATAAAAGGTGAACGCCAGGAGAAGCCCAGGTATCATTGCGGAAAAGGGCTGATAGTGTTGCTGCACCCATTCATAAATGGGAATATGTGTGTGTATGTGTGTGTGCGATTTTCGGTGCACCTGCAGATAAAATGCTTCTTCCTTTGCACATGTCGCCTCACTCCCCGCCAGCCGCAAAAGCGAGTCTGGTTGAAAAGCGCTTTTGATACGCTCGTACGGCTAATTCCGCGCCAAGGACCATCAGTCATCGATTCAAGTCGCTCTGGCCGGAGACCGAGCTGTGATTGGCCAGTCACCGCCAGAATGCGCGAAAACGTCGATTCATGGGGAAACAGGGGCCCGGCTGCGGTTGGGCGGGAGTCGCGGGGGTTCTTGGCGGCATGATCCCTCAAACGGAAATTGCTGCCTGGGCGCTGACTGCACGAGATGCGTCGACATCCCTGCTCCGTGTGCTGGCGATACCCTGCTCTGGATTTTGCTTTTGGGGAAGCAAAAAAGTCTCCAGCATCCAACCTAGGTTTAGTGGCATGGATGTTTCTCCGGTGAGCAGCGTCTTGGGGGCTTGCAAAACCCTCCTTGAAAAGCGATGTCGTCAAACCATTTCTTCTTGTCTGGAGATTCGAACTCTGGGGGCTCCAAAAGCTCTTTATAACGAGATCTCTCAACACGAGCAAGAAGGCGTTTGATCTGCCGATACGAGACCTTGAAGAAAAGAAGCATTCTAGAAGAACAACTGGACTGTTCAGCCAGTCTTGCTGGATGGCTCAGCAGCAGCGACCTGGCTTGTCGTCCTCAGAAAGCTTCTTTCTGTAAGCGCGGCGGAATCTCTTCGTCTTATCGAATCAGAATGCCCTCTGCAAGCCTCTTCTTTTGATGGCGGAGGGATGTCAAGCTCAGAATTCGTGTTCAACGGCTCGGATCTATCGGACCCACCTCAGCCCATGATTCACCTCCAGAGGGATCGTTTTTGAAAAGTATGTCAACATGCAAAGTCATCAGAGTGATCCCCCCCAACCGTTAATTTGGTTGTTGTCTATATGATTCGCC
>NW_003052500.1:7596502-7669038 GCF_000003515.1 Uncinocarpus reesii 1704 | reverse complement strand
CAATTGCAATCCAACTTTCTGCCGAGCTGCTAAACTTGCAGGGCGTGAGATGGTACATGGTTGCTTGGCAACCGACAGGGTTACATCCTCCTGTCGGAGAAATTTCACTTGATCCAACCAGAAGCCAGGTCGGGACCTCAACTCTCCAAGGCCGTGGTTGACCCTCCCAGGCTGCGAAGATTTCATCTGTGCATATCCCCGGTTGTCTGGTCCAATCAGGGGGTTTAGCTCTAAGTTTAGAAATGAAGGCCAACAAACACGGATCAAGCTCGCAGGAAGGAGGGTGGAAAGGGAAGTCTTGAAAATGCCTCCATAATCGGATTTTCCTGTGCGTGCTTGACGTTGTTTCCCATCCCTGAAGTGTGAGGGCCTCTCCAGTTCAAAATCATAATCAGATCGATTTTGATCGAATCTTAGTCCTGCTCCACTTCGAATTCCAAATACCTCAAAGTTCATCTCGGCAAATCTGGAGACTGTCCGCCCTGAGAAAAGTCTTGCTCCACCAGCTTTGGACTGTGCCAAAGTTGATCCAAAAAACAAAATGTGTTTGTTCTGTTTGTCATGTCACCATGGATACATACATAACAGTACACCGTACGGTATGGTATCGTATACCCAGGCCTGATGATATCGACTTCTCCCCAGACCTGACAAGTGCATTGTATTGGATGTCTGATGAATGTATGTACCTGCGGCTTCAAGCTTGGGAGTGACGAAGCTGAACAAGCTTGGAGAAACCGAAGCAGCCAAAAGGATGCCTTTTCAAAGTCGTCGCTTCTGGACAATCCATGGCCTCCGGTCTTTTGGGCCAGTCAAGACTCGAATCACATCATCGGTGTGTGATTCGTTGACGACAGATGATGGAAAATGACGATCTCCAGCCAAGCTGTTGGCGAAGGTGCCCGACCAGCAAGAGGCTTCAGCCATCCCTCTGTTTAAACTGCATCGGGCATGGCAGGGGAAATTGGCAACCAAACCTTTCCACGTTCGAAGTTTCCCCCACCCTCAAAACTTCAGGTTGAGTTTGTGACGTCGAATGCCTTGGCTTCCATCTTGACCGACTCTTCGCAAGCCGAGTTGTCCGGAGGGAGTTTGGTGAATCTGCCGCAGACGGAGCTTGTTACACTGCAAAAGCGGCTGCGCTGCAACGAAGATGCTGTGTGCCCGGTATGGAGTTTTATTTGGAACCCCCAAGCATCGCTTAACTTCTCCCACCATGGTGGTTGAACAATGCAGTGACACCACGTTGGTGCTGGGATAAGGGCCATCTAACCTTGGTGTTTGGAACGGGAGGCATGGATCATACATCATCACAATAATGCTTTTTTTTTTTTTTTTTTGGAGGGAAAGAAAATTGACGAAAAAGAAGGGATACAATCCTGGTTAAGTCCACAGAGCAAACTCAAACCTCTGTCCTCCGTGCCGAGGGCTTCGATCTCAAGCTCAACCGCATCGACTGCCAATTTGGGAGTTCTGTGATGACATCTCTAGCGCGGGGGTGTAGGATCTTGAATGAAGCGATCAACCTTCAAGATTAAGAGCGGGAAGTTCATTGGGGGTTCGTCGATGGCTAAATTTGTCTGCAAATGAAATGCTTTGGCTGGCCCACTTCCAGTTTTTCTTGTGAAAGGTCTCTTGCTTCCCTGACTCAAGGGCGAAAAAGGCAAAAGGAGGGTTGGCCGAGAACCATGATTCCGTGAGAAAGCACACATCGACATGTCATAAATTAAAGGAGCGGAAAGATTATTGTCGCAGGTTGAGCATGGGGTTTGTCATGGACCGCCATGATTTTGATTCAGATCTCCAAATTAGCTGAATCGATAGCCTCGACCATATTCACTGGGGTGTGTGCTATGATTTGGCGCCGAGTCCAAAGAAGACAGCGCCAAAAATGAGGACAATCCCGGCGCGCTGATGAGTTGCAGCAAAAGGAATGGCGGCGGTGGTTGGTACTTACGTGCGTAACAGCCTGGGTTGATCTTGGTAACGGGTATGTTTGGAAACAGAAAGCCTCGTGGCGGCCTCTGCAGCGACAGGGCGCCCGCAACTCCGCTTGACCAGCCCTAGAACATTACGGTAAGGGTCGGTATTTCATCTGTGACAGCATAACGTGAAGTTACATACATACGGTGACAGGGAAATACCCCCAATCGGGCATTCTGTTCGCTGGCGTCAAGACTTCAACCTCGTCTTCCTGTTCTTCTGCTGCTCCGAGTGAGATATGGCCCACCACCCTAAAATAGACCCAGCTGGGTATCCAATCTCTTTTGGCCTTCGCCGGTGCCTTATCCTTGGATATCCTGGGGAGACGGTGGAGTCTCAGTCCGGCAAAGTCTGGTGGGTTTGGAGCTGAAGAACCAGGGTCATGAACCCATCATGGGCGTCTGGCCGTCTCACCGATCTCGACCTCCCATCCCGATTCGAGGTAGCCCCTCATCCGCCGCCTCCTGTCGCTCAGGCTCTCCAGCAGCTTTCATCTTCACCTCCCGGACAAGGCAAAAAACAAAGGAAAAAAGTGCCCAACAGGAGGCACCTGACCACTCAGAAAATGGAAACACGCCAGGCCCGCTGGATCTGCTTATTTTAAATACCCTTCTGCTTTTACTCGCGTGGCCCCCGGTCCCTGACCCAAGGCCGTGGTGGTGTCGATGCTATTATTATTACTATCATAATCCCTAATTAACCCTCCATCTGCCCTTCCCAGAACCACAGAACGCATCCCGCCTGGTCACCTTGACTCTTTTGCCCCCTTGGTGAGAAACGATACCAATCGGATGCACCCTGTTTGATTAAAATTCTCCCCTCTCTTCCCTTCTCGCTGTTCGTCTTTTCGTCCTCTGTTTCTCCGGCTTGGTCCCTCATGCACGTCCTTCCCCTGTAGACCCCACTCAAGGCTTGTTACAGAACTCCTCTCATCCTCATTTCTTGCTCCTTTTCATCCTTTTTCTTTTCTTTTTGCGCTGCATCTGCCGTCCATCGTTTGGGTGACTTTTATCTTGGCCGTGCTCGACGGATGTCAGATCCCTGAAAACCCCCATAGCTTCCGCTAGGGTCCTTTCAAGAGTTCGTGTTTGTGACGCCAAACCAAATTTATATATCCTATCACGTTCCTCCGTCGGCCTTCTTCATCACCTCTTCGAGACGCTCTGTTTCTTTCCTTCTCTCTCCGGAAACACCCCGTACCGCCTGATTATCGTGTCTTCCGTTTTTGGATATAGTTTTTATTTATATCTCTCCCTCATACGGAGTATATATATCTCACCTTCCGTTACTCCTGGTCAGAGAACCTGTGTGATAGATCTCACCTCGCCACGGCAAAGGTGATCATTCCTTTTGAGAACATTATACCATCAGTCGTCAAAATTCCTACCCAACTCAAGAGAAAAATGGCCGGACCGGGTGGTGGACCTCCTCGCAAGAGCCATACAAAGTCGAGAAAGGGCTGCAAAACCTGCAAGCGAAGGCATATCAGATGTGATGAGACGATGCCCCAGTGGTAAGCTTCCCTGACGAAAATGGATACTCAATCGATACATCATTAATAGCTGCGGCCCCAAAAAGAAGAGAAGAGCTAACCGGTAAACTAGCCGCAACTGCACAAAGCACAACTGCCGTTGTGATTATATGGACACCTTTATAGCCCAAGAGCAAGCAGCAAGTCCAAGATGTCCAGATCTCCTCATGTCTCCTGAGATAGAAATGGAGATCGATACCTGGCAGCGAACGGGGAATCCCCCATTCCCAGAACTCCAGCCTAGTTCCAGGACCTACTGGTACAGATTCTCGAAAACGGATCTGCGACTTATTCATCACATCTCTGGATTGTCGATAGACCTGCACCGGAGAGGTTACAGCAACTGCACGGTTTGGGCTCAAAAGATGCCAATGTAAGCCCCGCATTGACTTAGTTCAAAGTCGCAATTCTCACATTCGTGATAGATTCCTCGCGATTGCTCTGTCAAGCGATTTCGTGATGAGCGCTATACTAGCTTTGTCGGCTTCTCATCTTGCTTGGATGACCCAGAACCAGGACACCGAGAATCTGGCATACCACCACAGTGGTGTGGCCATGAAAGGCCTTCATGAAGCAATCGGAAGCTTCTCTCGTGAAAACTCGGATGCAATTCTGGCAGCGTCGTTGTTGCTTTCTTGGCAAGCGACAGAATGGTATGACGCCTGGTAACCCCTACCTCTAGTTGACTGTTGCTGACACCATAAAAGGAGAAGTTGGGCTTCGCTGCAGCAGGGCGTTTCAACCGTAAGCATCCATGGTGACTTATATGCAACATTTCTCTGATTCGTTCAATAGGTCCTTAATTCGATGCAGCCGTGGTGGAAAGACGAATCGGAGCTGGCCAGATTTATGGAAAGCCAGAAAGCGTTCCGAAGTTCGCGGACACCAATGACACCAACCTATCCAGGGGCCATGGGCCAATTGCACAGTGAGGATCTTATGAGACTAGATCGCATCCTCGCGTCGCTGCAGAATATCCACCAGCGCATCTCTCACAACCAAGAACACTACCGAAGAATAACTGATCTTCTAAGTTTCGCCCATCGGCTGCGGGAAGATCTCCCTATACAATCACCAGAGAAGGCATTTGAAAGGCTCCAGCCGCTGAGAACATGGCTTTTCTGGCTACCTCCAACAATGCTTCGAGGTGGAGACTCTGATCTTGGAGCACTTGCTGTGCTTTCACAATTTTTTGGATTTGCATTGGCCCTGGAACCCATTTTCCCCGAATTCGGTGGATCGTACCTTGGCTCTATGTCCGTATCTCCGATTGAAGACATTCGAAAGATACTCTATCACCGTAGGGCCACGAACCCCTTTGCTCCGGACGTTCCTCTTGCCCTTAGCCTGATGGAATTACCTGGCGAAATCGTTGCAGAATATAGAAGCCGGCTGCAATGGTCACCTAGAACATCCTTGGACGCATATTCTTCCGGCTCACATAGCCCCTACCAGTCGCTTCCAACTCCTCATCTCCCCCCTACACCAACTACCGCGCATTATCCAGCGTATACGACCTCGCCGCTCCATTCACCCCTGACTCCAGCAATTGTTGGCTCACCATACCAAATGCCAACCATACTTGATTCCCGGCGGCATTCGCATGCCTATGCAGCCTCTCCTAGCCTTCCTCCCGAATCGATAGACGACCGAACGACAGAATATAAGCACCACCATACGACTGTTTTCAATCCTGCATACTTGGGCAATCTTATTCACCCAGGAACGCCTCTTGGGATCGATTACAGCCATTCAGCTCCAGTGGATATGACAGGAGGGTTCGTCGCTCCGGAACTTTGTTGGACCTGATAATCCACGTCTTCTTAACCCATACACCAAGCACAACTTTATGAAATGTAATTTTTCACATCACCACCCCTTCCACCCACCCACCCCCTTTCTCAATACATTACCCCCATGCACTTTGTCATCCTATTTTCAAATCCTCCTCCTTATTGAGTTGTCTACTGAGACTTGATTTTATTTGTTTTGCCAGGCACTCAACAAGACCCTCATACCGCGGCTCGATATCGAAGCCAAGGAACCTCCCACTATAAACACCTCCTCGGATGTCGCCGCTCGAAAAGCCCTGCTTTAATCCCCTCTCCCTCTCAAAACATCTTTATGACGTTCCATTTTGCACTCTAGGTAATCGTTCAGAGAGTGTCTCGCCAATCCTACATATACCTGTTTAAAATACCATATGAGTCTCTTAGCCACGGATAAACCCACGGAGGATACCTTTCACAGGAGTTTTTTTTTTTAGTGCATATCTTTCTTTAGGGGAAATTGGATGATTAGTCTTCTTGAACAATGGGAGCTAACTTCTCACGATATATTTTTTGACAATGTGATCAATATGCAACTTTTTACTGTGGGTTATGATATTTTATGGCCTCTTATCTCCTTCCTTTCTCTCATGCATGCACTGCATGCCTTTTGCCAGAATTCTTGGGCAATTATGATATAAACCATTTTAAGATAGTTATTGATCATTGATTGGCGATTGGTCCAATTTTCTCAAAACACTTTGATTACCTGTCTCCAGAGATTGATGAGATTTACCTTGTAGGCATACAGAGGAGTGATCAATGAAATATGCAGAATGAAACCCATTTGAGGACTCCCAATGCAAGCTCTTTTCCATTCTCGGTCCGCTGCTCGTGGTGGTCCACAGAGGTCAACGGGGTTGGTTATCGACGCTCCGGTTCCAGGACAGTACCGTGTAGTTGATACACAGTAATCGTAGCATTCTTTTTGCAGGCGGCTTAGAACGAGACAAGCCCTTCAAATTATGTCAGGCATTACTTCAAAATCTAGAGGATAATGCAGTAGTCTTGGGGAAAGGTGGACTATGTAGTTAAATGTGTTATCCATAGCTTCAAGAGGCGTGTGCCAATGGCCCCGTGGCTGCTCAAATGGCGAACTAACTAACTAGTTAAGTTAGGTCCTCAGCCACTGAACTTCATTGTTTGCGTTGTTTGACATCATCACAAACCTTTCTTGCAGCTGTACTCCGTATCTTCAACAGCCTTGCACAGTTCTCAAGGAAATATTCTATCATTTAGTCAATTGGCATTTTCCTGTATTTATATAACCTAGCTTTGGAGCGGCCGAGTACGTGATTGCGCGCCAGCAGTGTTTGGCCAACCAGGAATATGGCAGAAGATGCTGGTGGATGGAGCACTATTGAGTCTGACGAGGTATGCTTTGCTTTACTACAATAGATGAAGCTGCATGAATTTCCTTTTGTTCGAGCTCCCTTACCTTGTTCTTGTTGAAACATCCAAGTTGCAGACAGCTAATAGTTGTTTCTGGTGACCCGTCTAGGGAGTATTCACTTCATTAGTGGAGAATCTGGGTGTGAAAAACGTTCAATTTGAAGAGCTCATATCTCTTGACACCGACACAATAAGGTCGCTAAGGTAGGCCATCAGCAAGGCTAAGCCCGTCTAAAATCCAGCCGCAACATTTTCTAACCACCTTGCTTTCCGCCCCTCAGCCCTGTGTACGGTGTCATATTCCTCTTCAAATGGGTAAGAGGCCAAGCACCCCAGACCGATGCCCCGGAATATGGCGCCTATGACCCCTCCGCCACAGAAAACGGCCTCTTCTTCGCTGCGCAAACGATTCAAAACGCCTGCGGCACCCAAGCGATCCTCTCCGTAATTCTAAACCAAGACGGTCCCACACCGGCCGACCCAACGGGCACGGGGATCGATATTGGGCCTGAACTCCGCGATTTCAAGGAATTCACAACCGGATTCCCGCCCGATCTGCGCGGCGAGGCGTTGAGTAATTCCGCCCAGATCCGCGATGCGCACAATGCATTCGCGCGCGCCTCGCCGTTTGTCGATGAGACGTCGCGGCCCCCTGTTTCCGACGAAGATGCGGAGCTATACCACTTCATCGCATACACGCCATTCAACGGGGTGCTCTATGAGCTGGATGGATTACAGCCGTTTCCGATCAGCCACGGAGAATGCAGCGCGGCGGATTTTCCGGAGAAGGTAATCGACGCTGTGCGGATACGCATGACGCGATATGCGGATAGCGAGATCCGGTTTAATTTGATGGCGGTGGTCAAGGACCCGCGCATCCGCGCGGCGGAGATTGGGGACGTTGAAACGCTGGAGAGGGAAGAGAGGAAACGGCGGGGTTGGGCGTGGGAGAATGCCCTGAGGAGGTGGAACTTTGTGGGATTCATCGGGGAAGTGCTGAAGGGAGTGGTTGGCATGAAGGTGGAGAAGGGTGAGGGCGAGTATGAGAAGTGGGTGAAGGACGCGACGGATGCGACGGCGAAGAAGGCGAATATGCGCAGGGAAAGGGGCAATGGGGGGGAGGAATAGGGGAGTTCGTTTGTAACATGGCCATTCTACGGAGATGAACGAAGCAATGCCTACGACTGGACATTTCGTTTGGGTCGAGCTTTATTTTGTAACAGTAGGATAGATAGTTCGATTTTCGCAATGATACCATGAAATATGATATTCCAATTTTGAAACAGATTCATGTAAATAATACATCGGAAGAGAAAGTGCTCGAAAGTCCTCCAAAAGGCATACAGCGTCGATAGTTGACAAGCGCTAATTAACAGAAACGAATAAGCACGCGTCAACCTAGTCTTTTTTTACCATTCCTTGAAGCCGATTTTCCTTTCCTATTTTCACTGCTCAGAGAAATCTTGATAAAAGACGTGTTGGAACCTCCAAAAACGCCAACAAACTGGAAAGAAGCTAAAAACCACGCTTGTGAAATTGGTGATGGGATCAGCTGGTCGTCGCCCATTCCACAACCTCGAGAGCGCTCATAACAAGAATCAAAGTCGAGGGCAATATCCTAACAACAGCACATCAGCAAGATGTCAAAGATTTAATAAGTGAGAGGGACGTTAGAAATACTTACCAAACAACATAGCTCTGGAACAACAACTTCGCCATGGCACCCATGTACACATTGTTAATCTGACAGATCTGCGCCAACTGCAACGCCGACGGTGCCCCAGTGAGCAAAAAGCAGACAATCACGAATATCGGATCATCCAATATGCTCACGGGCACGTATTTCGCGGTCAGAGCTAGAACCGGCCCCATGATTAGCACGGGCAACAACATTCTCGCAAGGACCGATGCGATGATGAGATTCCGTTCTTCGCGTGGGTCTTCATGATCATGGTGCGCTTCTTCGGGGAGGGTGTTTCGCTCCAGGTTTGCGCCGAGGACGACGAGGATCAGTGGGACGGCGACGCCGCTACTTTGAGTGATGGCGCTGGTGATGGAGTTGTGCACGAACGTGCCCTTTGTGAAGAAGAGGCGTTGGAGGGAAGGGATGGATGCAACGATGATGGCGGCGAGCATGGCCCAGAGAGGCGGATTCATAAACTCCCAAACCCCGTGGAGGAAACGATAGGCTTTGTGAGAAGCCCATTTGCAGGCCTTTTGCAGCGGGAGCGGGAGAGCAGCGAAAGCGCGGCTCGTCCGTACCTTCACGAAGGCGTGGAACCGATGAATTGCGGAAGAGACTGCTTGCTTGCAGGTGCGGAGGCGACTCTTGGCCGCTCCCAGTTTCGAGGGGTCTTCGAGCGGTTCAACATTGGGAAAGAAAGCGAGGTGCCCAGGGGAGCCTTGGAACCGGTCGTGAAGCGGAGGATCGAGAGGCAACGGGGCCGTGTTCTCTGGGATCTCGATTCTGTTGCTCTGCGGCAGCTTCACGTAGGAGCGGCTCGTTTCCGAAACGGGCGTTTGGTCACCTGATGCGAAATGCGATCCCTCAGAGTGAGACGACGCATCTCCGATCAACGTCGGATCGCTTTCGTCTTCCGGATGGTCCGAGTATCTGTCCTGGGCATTTTGAATGCGCGAGTTGGCTCTTTCTTCTTCGTCACGATAGTACTGCTCTCGTGGTGCTAGGAGGACGCGATAACCCCAGCTCCATCGAAGGAGCTGTCCCAATTGTTGAAAGACCATTAGATACAGGATGCCTCGCGCAGCAACCTCGTCATCCGTATCTCCAGGCACTCTATCCCAATGAAGCCCCTGGATCGTCCTGGAAAGTGACATGACGAGAGAGATGGGGAGGGAATTCGAGTTGCCGAATACCTATCACGATTTGTGAGTCGACGAGGAACTCGACAAGCAGACTGACTCACTACTCACTCCCATGGCGGTGACAAAATTCGATGGCCGTTTCTTGAAGCGAAAGATTCGGGAAACCAGCTTGGCGCTTAGCCATGACACTATCGTCTGTGCGAGGAATATGAACGGTATGATAGCCAAATCCGCAAGCTTCCCCGCCGTCAGTTGGGACGCAAGTTTCGTGAAAACTAGAGCACAGATGCAAGTCCGTTAGCTCGTCTGGCTTTTTGTCTTAAACCCGGCAAGACTTCCGCAATCAGTGCACATACTAAGACACGGTGTAAAGAGCATGACATTCAAATTGGCCACAAATTTCTGCGCATTTGCATCGAACATTCCCAGGCGCGCCACGATGTATCCCGGCAAGCTGACACAGACAACCTCCAGGACGGCCTCGAAGACGAGGAGTGCGAGGTGCGGCAGGGGCGGATGGGAGCCATGGGGTGCTGGCGCTCCATTTTGGAGAAGATGCTGGCTATCTTGGGCTAGTGCCGCGAGAAGCGTTTCATTGAGCTGGTTGAACGGGACGTGGGAGTAGGATTCGAGATTTGCGGTGCGGAATGATCTCGGAGACGCGAGAAAAGGCATGGGGGATATAATGTGCACCAGGTATAAGAGAAAGGGGCAGGAACGTCGAAAACAAGCACTGTGTGGTCAGTGATGGACGTGGAATGGATGGATGATAGCTCGGTCGCGGCCGGGAGAGGGGCTGCTAGATATGATGCTCTGTGGGATGGCTCCAAGCTCCGTTGGGGCGGTTAGAATCAGGAGGCAGTAGGCTCCTCCGGGCTTCCGGCGAGAGTACAAGACGTGTCTGCCAAGATGCGAAGCGTTGACAATCGAATCGATGGATTGCAGAGCGTCCAGCTCGGGCCAATAAATTGGGTTGTGAAGGGTAGGACAGGAGTTGGAGATTTCACGAAGTGGCAGAGGATGTGATTTTCCGTCCACAACGGGCCGCAATGATGACGGTGAGGCGATGGCACCAATGAAATGGAATCTCACAGCACAAGAACTTGGTCGGTGGCAGAGAGCTTTGTGGCCGGGTTGTGGGATGATATCATCCACGGTTCTTTGACATGCAGCTTCGGTCACCAAGCGTGCGTAGGATGGAGAATGGAGATACTATTGTATTCACAGCTTTACAAGCAATCCCCAGGCATTCCCTCCGTCCTCTGCTCCCTCTGTGCTCCCTCCGCCGCCTCCGTTGAAACCACCGTGTCTGTCTGTGGGACATGATACCTAACTTCTAAGACCTGGCTTTGGTGGTGACGACACTGGCTCGCGGTGGCTCATTTCGACATGAAACCTGATCTCGAACCACTTCCCGGCCAATCAGCGCGCTGCATTCCGGGGTGTGCCTGGCCGGAGAATTATAAACCCGTCCGCCAAGGAATGGTGGGGTCTCAGCCACTGCAAAGCCACAGCGGCCTTATCAGTGGGGCTTGTGTCACATGACCAGTCTATCTCGCATGCCAAGACCATTAGTCACCCCGCTCGGAAACAAAGAGAATCTTCTTTAGAATGCAATCAGCAGGAGATGAACAGAGTCAACAGACCGATCATTAGAGACATCCCGAGCCAAGACGAAGTTTGCGGTGAGGTTTGGAGATTTGGTTGGGAGCTGCCAACCCTCGAAGCTTTGGCTCGCAGGAGGTATGCGGGTTCCTGTCCCACAACCCTCATCAAGGTCGGAGGAAAATCATGGTGCAATTTCACCGACCGCGATGATAGGTAGATATCATTTTATTTTCAGCAAACCTTGACTCTGTGTTTCCTTCTTGGTTTCTTGATTGCGCAATCGCAGCGGGAGTCGTCTTGGCAGGTGTAGTGTAGTGGATTGCAAGGTGCACGACAGAAAGTGATCTCAGGCGTTTTGGGTTCAAGTATTTTCCACATTCGTGCTCGAGAGGCTTTATATGGCAGCTTCGGGTTGGATTGTTTGTCCTCCCAAGTTTGTCCACAAGCTCTATCCCCGTAATTCTTTAGGGTCGTTGCAGAATATCTGACGTCAGATGGCGTTCCTGTCTCATATCTCGCAGGCAGAACAATCACGACCCAAGGTTCCCTCTTGTGCTCGACGGGAAGCATGAATCAGCTCGCATGTTTGAGCCATGAAACACAGATACCTGACTTCTTTTGTTTCAATGCCTTTTGGATTCCCGGGCCGCAATGAAAGCTTGCCAACTGCCTAGGCAACCAATACGGCCAAGCGGCTATCTCAGTAGATTTTATCTACAACGAAAGCGTAGATTCTTGCATTTCCTGCTCATGCGCGCACACATCATCCTCTCCTGATCTCGGGGTTTGAGATACGTGCGATGCGCTCATGGGAACGGGCATCATCCAGGCCTGACGCTGGACGGGGTTTGAAACGGCTGCCAAGTTCCTCATCCCGACCTGCCTTGGAAGCAGACGAAGGGCATGGCGAATGGAAACGGCGGAGGATTGGGACCGTGAAGAAATTGTCGGTACCTTGCGACGGAGCAGCACGTGGTTATCTTTGGGGAGAAACTGGGAAGAACTCAAACCAAGCAGGACTGCCCGATGGACGATTGAAAGGACACCGTAGCTCTCGTCGCCCCCCCGCATGCCAACAGGAACGAGCAATCAAAGTTTGTCAAGGCAGTTCGGCCACGGCTCGGCGGCTCCGGTGGCTGTTTTCTGTGTCCCGCCAAACGCGCGCGCTGCCAACTTGGCCGTTTGGAATCCCGCGATCCGAAGAGAGCTCCTTCCTGAATCCCGCCAGGAACACCGCGAAAGAGTTGGAAGGTCCGACTACAGGCTTTCTCGCCACGCCGGATTGAGTTGGAAATGGATAGCGTAATCCTCCCGCCTGATAGGCCGCCCCGCAGCAAGCCTGCGCGTTTCTCGCCCCTGATTGGCCGGCTTTGGGCAAGCTGTGGCGTCGGGGCTGCTCGTGATTGGTCCAGGAGAGCTCCCGCCGCCACACCAGGCAATCGCTCTTTCCCCAAGAAGCCATGTCCCAGCTCAGCGCAAACAAATTCGCCCGAAAAAGTGGAAGGCACGACTCAGAAATATCCCGCTCCTTCTTCCTTCGCGCTCCTTCCCTCCTCTCTCTGTTGTGTTTGCCCTTCGCTTTCGCATTGCGCCTTCTCACTCCGTTTCCTGCGCCTCCCGCCTGACGAGAACGTGGGGCTTTGCACCCCTCGAACCCAACCCCAGACTCGCCCGTCTAGTGACTCTCATCAGTGATCTTACTTACGTCTTGTCTGCGATCCACAATCCCCTTTCACCGATCTTGCGCCGTCCTACCGAATCGAACAGCCCGAACCCGCCGGAACCACCCTCCCACGAGTTCATGTGCTGTGGATAGCGTTCGCGACCAGCAGGAGACCGCTTCGTTCGGTTCCAATCCGAGCCGTCGTTTCGACCCCCGGGCAATCAATCGATGGAGAGCAAGGCTACAGAGGAGGTTAGGGAGGGCCCTGACCATGATTCCAGGCAGGCTGACTCCGTGGAGGAAAGCCCATTGACGAGCCCAGCCGAGAGCCCCTTGGACCAGCCCGAGAATGTCATGGTCGCTCCCACAGCACTCCCGTCCCTTCGGACCGTTTCGCACCCCATGACCCCGTCGTCGACCCCTCTTGGGCACATAAATGCAGCCAGAAGACCCGGTCCGGGCGTTGCAGCGGGCCAGTCGAGCGGTCTGACGGAGGACATACAGGCGAAAATGAAGGCGTTTTCTCTTTCACGACAGGGCGCGCGGCCAACCCAGACCCCTCGAGGTAGCGGTGGGGCGGGAGGAACAAGTCCAGTGATAAGCCCAGCAAAGGGTCCGTTGATGGGTGGAATAAACCCTAATGTCCTAGGAGGAACGCCTACGCTCGCTGGTCGTCTGCCCGGTGGGCTGTCAAACGCAAGGCTCCCGCCAACGGGACGACCCGCGCCGGGAAACTGGTCCTCCATGCCAGCCGTGGTCGGACGCAATCCATCAATGGCTCCGAACCAGCCAGGCGGCTTGGCGGCGAAGCGTGGCATGAAGCAAGGTATGAAACTTTCTGATGCTGGAGGTCCACCCCGGCCGACATTCAAAGCACCGGCCAGTTCACCAAATGTGTCCGGGGCTCAATCAAATGCTCAGTTCGCGGAGACGCAGTCTGGGTTCACTAAATACTCTGAAATCATCGACACCCAGACGGGCACAATCAAGTTCAAGGATAAAGCGGTCATCCATGGTGGTGGTATCGATTTCACCGGAGGTCGCAGCTTCAATATCTCTCTGGATGACGTGGAGACGTTGGATGAGCTGGGCAAAGGGAATTATGGTACCGTTTACAAAGTCCGCCATTGCCGGCCGCGCATTCGAAAACCTGGCGTTGGACTGAGAGGGTCTATGGCATCGCATCAGTCTGATACTGGCCCAGTGCTAGAGGAGAACCAACCGAACAAGCTGTCAAACGTGGTCATGGCAATGAAAGAAATTCGCTTGGAGTTGGATGAGGCCAAATTCTCTGCCATCATTATGGAGTTGGATATCCTGCATCGCTGTGTGTCGCCATTTATTATCGACTTCTACGGTGCCTTCTTTCGGAGGGCGCGGTGTACATTTGCGTCGAATACATGGATGGTGGTTCTATGGAAAAGCTATATGGCGACGGTGTTCCAGAGAATATCCTGAGGAAGATTGCCCTTTCGACGATCATGGGTTTAAAGGCGTTGAAGGATGAGCACAATATCATACACCGTGACGTCAAGCCAACCAATATCCTCGTTAATACTCGCGGGCAAGTAAAGATATGTGACTTTGGTGTCAGCGGAAACCTGGTCGCGAGTATCGCCAAGACAAATATCGGATGTCAAAGTTATATGGCTCCGGAACGGATAGCTGGTGGAGCCCCGTCTGCTGGAAGCGATGGCGGATCGTACAGCGTGCAAAGTGATATTTGGAGTTTGGGACTGTCCATTGTCGAATGCGCTATTGGACGCTACCCTTATCCTCCCGAATCTTACAATAATATTTTCAGCCAGTTGAATGTAAGTTGACCTTTTGGACTCTTTCACCTTATCGTATATCTCCGCTGACCAGACATTTTCAAGGCTATCGTTCAAGGAGACCCACCGACGTTGCCGGTAGAAGGGTACTCTCCCGACGCTAGGGATTTTGTTCAATGTTGTCTCAACAAAACCGCTTCGCTGCGTCCTTCTTATGCTACCCTCCTCCGGCATCCCTGGGTAGCCCGTTTGCTGACGCCCCCTGCTTCAGTCGAAGGAGGAGTGGAAGGGGGCGCAGCGGCCCAAACTCTTGCGAAAGAAGAACCGGGGAAGAGCACATTACCCGCGGAGTCTTTTGACACTGCTGATGAAGAAGTCGCTGCATGGGTTAAAGAGGCCGTGTACAAACGAAAAAATGGCACAATGGGGGCCCATGCTCAGCCGGCACTTCATAAGGTCGCTCTTGACGCAGTGCCAGGCAGTCCGCTACTCGATAATCCGTCTCAAGTGGCGCCCTTCCCAAGATAGCCCGGCAACAAAACGCAAGAGTGACGAAACCGTCTCTTCGCCGCCACTGAAGGGTTGAATACCCGTGAAAGATCTCAGTGCCCATAGCAGGTTTGAAGTGCGGCGACAGATGCCGGCCATTTGTTGCCTTCCTGCGCCTTGACCTTTTGTCATTACTTATAGAATCACTTCAAGATCTCGTTATTTGCATTGTGAAAGCCGTTTCCTTAACTGCATCGATCTCCGAAACCCCTTGTGTCGTTTTTTTTTTGCATCCTGTTCTTATGTATAGCAATCATTTCATTGATCTGGCGGCCGAATGTGTGTTTAGCATGATTGCCTAGCATTATCTTTTTGTCCTTTTTTTGGGTGCCCCCCCAGCTATCAATACAATCCCTTCGCTCTTCAGACATATCGATAAAAAGCGTTTGGTCGCGTATACCCCGATCCCGAGGAGCAGCCCGTTCTGTTAGCTCGAACTCGGCGCCTTTTGCAACTCTGGCGTGCTGCACGGAGTATAAGGCATGCCCTGCATGTATATGTTTAGGAAGGCTTTCTGGAAGGGTTTTGTATAAGATGTAGATTAAAACAATTGGATCATCTTGTGCTGGTCGCTGCCGATAAGTCTCCAGCCGATCGGCGATCAAACTCGAAATTCCCGAGCTGACTAATTTCCGGGGACTAGAACCGACCATTAGTCAGAGAATCGCTGGTGATGTCAAGCAAACCCGCTGTTGCTTGTAAGTTGTGGGCTCAATTGCAGACGGCAGCCAGAATTCCATTATTAATTCCAGTTTTGCTTCAATTTGTGCAGAAGCTCGAATTCGCTGCATCTCACCCCCATTCCTTTCCGCCCCGTCCTCTTCTCCGTTCCTAGCCTTTTCCTGCGAGATTTTTCCTCCCCGCAGTCCCCTTGAAAAGCGCTCCCCCCTCCCCCCCCTGCTCAAGACCCCAGCGTAGGAGAGGAATGCTTGTCCCCTGCCCTCGCCCCTCGAATACATTAATTCGAAGTAGCCGCCTGTTTAGGGACACGTCGATCTCTTCTAGAACCCTTTCTTGCTCTCTCTCCGCCGGCTCCCGTGTACGATTCCTGAGCAACGGAACCCACGGAACCAGGCCGTTGGTTCCTGTCCAGAGTAGCAGCAGTATATCACCGCGAACGCTGGCGACTTCGAACCGTCTCAAATCCGTTACTCGTCATATCTCGAGTGCGCCGGCTCCCGGTGCAAAGAAAGAGTTATCAGACACAATGGCTCCGATTGACGGTGAGGTGAAGAAGTATGACTATATTGTCATTGGTGGAGGGAGTGGAGGGAGTGGTGCGGCGCGGCGTGCTGCGGGGTGGTACAAGGCGAAGACCCTGATCATTGAGAACGGTAGATCGGGAGGGTGCTGTGTCAATGTTGGGTGGGTGTTGCCTTGCGATTTGCAACTTCTTTACAACAGGATGGGATAACTGACAACGAGAGTGGGATTTAGGTGTGTCCCGAAGAAGATGACATGGAACTTCTCGTCCATTGCGGAAGCGCTACGTGACGGTGTGCATTATGGGTATGATATCCCCAAAAATATCTCCGTGGACTATGGTACTTTTAAGCGAAAGCGCGACGCCGTTATCGAGCGCTTGAATGGTATCTACGAGCGAAATTGGAATCGTGAAGGGATTGATCTCGTGCATGGAACGGCCAAGTTTGTCGGACAGCAGGAGCTCGAAGTGTCATTGCAAGATGGCAGTGGGACGGTTCGCTTCGCCGCGCCACATATCCTGATCGCTACTGGTGGATACCCCATAGTCCCCAAGAATATCCCGGGTGCTGAGCACGGCATCACCAGTGACGGCTTCTTCGAGATCGAGGATCTGCCGCCAAAGATCGCCGTTGTCGGTTCCGGATACATCGGTGTGGAATTGGCGGGTGTGATGCACACCGCCGGCGTGGAGACGCATTTGTTCTGTCGCCACGAGACGTTCCTGCGGAAGTTTGATCCTATGATTCAGCATACCATGACGAAGCGTTATGAGGATGTAGGGATGAAGATCCACAAAAATTTCGCTGGGATCAAGGAAGTCAAGCTTCTGCGTGAGGGTAAAGGGGCGGAGAAGTTGCTCAAATTGACAATGAACGATGGAAGTGAGATGGAAGTCAACGAGTTGCTTTGGGCTATTGGTCGCGCACCGGCTGTTGATAATCTGGACCTCAAGGCGGCTGGCGTCAAACAAATGCCCAGTGGCCATATTGTGGCTGATGAGTTCCAAAACACTTCCGTCAAAGGCATTTATGCTCTCGGTGACGTTACGGGCAAAGCCGAGTTGACTCCAGGTATGTCAACCCAAAATAATACAGACGTATGCAAATTCGTTTGACTAATTGGTATCAGTTGCCATTGCCGCCGGCCGCCAGCTTGGAAACCGCCTCTTCGGTCCTCCAGAGCTCAAATCGTCGAAGCTCTCATATGACAACATCCCCACCGTTGTATTCTCACACCCCGAAGTTGGCTCCATCGGCTTAACGGAGCCCGAAGCCGTACAGCAATACGGCAAGGAGAACCTCAAAATCTACCACACCAAATTCACCGCCATGTTTTACGATGTAATGCCTCCAGAAGATAAAGCTCATAACCCGACTGAGATGAAACTCATCTGTGCGGGACCCGAAGAGAAAGTCGTTGGGTTACATATTCTAGGCCTAGGCGTCGGCGAGATGTTGCAGGGCTTTGGTGTTGCCGTGAAGATGGGCGCGACCAAGAAGGATTTCGATAGCTGTGTTGCTATCCATCCTACGTCTTCCGAGGAATTGGTGAGTGAATCTCAGCGTAGAGGTGGTGAAGCCGTTTTGTGTGCTTTTGCTAACGCATCGCAATAGGTGACTTTAAGATAAAAGGACGACTAAAATTTATTATTATTTCGGATCCCCGCCACTTTAGACCATTCGAAGTTGATATTTGATAGAAAAATTAAACACTGCATATATGTATTTTGAACGATATTTATTGAATATAATCCAGGGTTGTTAAATCAATGGCCTGCCACAAAAGTTCACCGTTGCCCGCCCTTTGCCCCCCACTACATGCTAACGCCTACACTCTACAATTTAGCCTTCTCCGACCGCGGCGTGAGATCGATGGGGTCCCACCAGGGATAAATTGATGGCATGTCGTCTGGACTCGTCACTGAAGCTTTGAACTGAGGCTTTCTCTTTTCAAAAAAGCTCTTGATACCCTCTTCGTTGTCCTTGCCTCCGAACAGGCTGTAGATGACTGCAGAATCGAGGAGGTGGGTTCCTTCGGGGCTACTGGGCCCACGATACATCAGATCCCGCATGAGCGATGTCGAGACGGTAGAAGTGTTCTCCGCAATGTCCTGTGCGATTTCCAGAGCGCGATCCATGGTTTGCTGGGCGGTGGGGAGAACTTCGGAAAATAAGTCGCGCAGAAGGGGATGGTCGGGGGGATAGGTGGCGCCGGTGGTGGTGAGGTGGAGGGCGCGAGAGTGGCCGATGAGCCGTGGGAGGAAAAAGGAAGATATCGCTTCCATGATGAGGCCGCGGCGGGCAAAGACGAAGCCGATTTTGGTGTTGGCGGTTGCGAGACGGATAGTTGCGGGGAGAGTCATGGTGATGCCGATGCCGACGGCGGAGCCGTTCAAGGCCATGATGGTAGGTTTGCGGCAGTTGTGGATTGCGAGAGAGACTTTGCCGCCACTGTGTGAGCAGATGGGTTAGTATCAAGGGTATATCCAGGGAGTGAAGGAAAGGGATACAACATACCCATCTCGATGATCCTTGACTCTGCTGACATCTCCTCGGTTCTGACGGCCGTTCTTCCCCTTGCCCTTGGGAAATCCAATCTCCAAGTCGGCGCCGGCGCAAAACGCCTTGGTTCCTGCGCCTGTGACCACGACAACCTTTACGCGGTCATCTACATCGACCGTGTTGAATACCGACACCATTTCGTCACACATAAGAGGTGTGAATGCATTGAGTTTGTCAGGCCGGTTGAGTGTCAGGAGGAGGACGGGTGTCGGTGTTGGGGAAGTAGCAGGGACATGGGAGAGCTTGATGTGCTGCGTGGGAAGAGCAGCGTACGACGCAGGGGGAGTGATTGGTGCCATGCTGGTATATCTCCGGGGCCTTTGGTTCGTAGGCTTGGGTTGAAAGGTTATGGAAATGGTGAAGGATGGAAGTGTTGATATAAGAGGGTCAGATGGCGACTAGTACCTACAGGCCAGTGAAGAAAGCTATCCAGGCTCTAAAGCTATTAGGATAGTTGGGTCTTATAGTAGCTGAGAGCTGGATCCCCCAGTGGCAGATCAGCGATATTTGTACCGATGCATCGGCCCCATGATGCGCGACAGCCGAGCTTAGAGGATGTGGTGGCCCGGGGTTAACATGCGGGGTTTGACAGCGTTTCTTAATTCCCTGTATACTGATGTATCTGCCACCGCTCAGCTGAGAAATGATCAGGTAATACGGATCCAGTGAAATGATTGAGATCGAAACTGCGGTGTTTCTGGCATGTCGCTTCAGAGTCGGCGTCTTGTGTCACGGTCCGTTGAACAACAGGGCATCGAGCCTCGTTGCAACATGTGGCGGCCGACTACTGCTTGTAAGGAACACTTTTGACGGGGAATAATTAGATCAGAGCTGCAACCGCGATTGATTTCAGGCACGAATCTGTGCCAGCTGTTTTTGTTTCTCTCGAGATTGTTTAGTCGGCACATTCTGTCCTGCGCTCGGCAACTCCGCGCATCCTCCCGGCGGCCCTTAGCCGAATCCCCGGGACTAGTTACGGCATGCGCGCGGAATGAGATATAAGACCATTTCAAAGAGTCCAAAATTTCATCATTCATACCAACTAGATACGCTAACACTAATAAACCATTTGACGTCGTCGCATCATTAGCCTTGCAGATGGATCCGGGTACACGTTCTCATCAATGCTCAAGTTGCGCGGGCGACCCTGGCCCTCAGGAAATTTGAAATCAAACTTCAAGATCAAATGGCCAATGATCATTTTAACGATTTGGGATGCGAAAAATCGGCCTGGGCAGGCGTACTTGCCATGGCCGAAATGGATGTTGTTCGAGTCCGTGGAGGCGAATTGATGTTTGTTGGCTTCCTTGGGGTCTTCGCGAATTCTCTTGTACCGGAAACCATCGAACTCATGTGGATTCTCAATGATGGCAGGGTCTTGGAGTATTGAATACGAAGCCATACCGAAATGTGTTCCCTTTGGGAGTCGTGTCCCGTCAGAGAGGGTAAGAGACTTGCGGACAACTCGATTGAAGGACACTACAGACCAATTGAGCTGATATTAGGGTCGATTAATTTTTGCAATCGAAGTGTCTTCTTAACTTACCGTAACTAGGCGGGTTAACTCGTTGCGATTCTTTCATGAAGCTATCAAGACCAACCAGCTTGGTGATTGTCGTCCTGTCCCATCCACCGTCAGCCGTCAGAGCACCGAGAACCTCCGTCCGCAGGCTTTCAAGATATTCGGGATGGTCGCAAATGTCGTACAGAGTTTGCACAGCGGCCGTGGTTGTTGTATTCAGCGACCCGAGACTCAATGCCAATTGGCGATGAGCAAGCAAGTGTGGTGCGGCTTCATTCGGCTCGGCAAGGTCCATTAACCATTGGAGCAGGTCCTTGGGTTTCTCGTAATTTAAGTCCCCGGAGGCCTCATCGCGACGTCTTTGCAGGATAATGGGAACCAATACGCGGTTTGCCGTGGCGAAATTGGAGCGAAGCTGCCAGTAAGAAGGCAAGAACAACGCAACGGTCGAGCGCATAAAGGACGGGAACAGACGCAAGGGCCCAATGGTTGTAAAAACATTCGCCGGATACATAGTATTGGTCATTACCCAATCTTCATCCCTGCAGGCAACTGGTCCAGTGAAAGCACGGGCGGAGAGTCTTGCTACGAGTCGGCGTACTATGCCGTGCATCTGTACTTCAACCCACTCGTCTGTACTCGAAAGCCTATCAGCCGTAAAGTCCCCCCATCAGAATACTAAGCGGTAAATACCTTTGCAGTTAGGAAGCTCCACGCTGATGGCATAGTCAAGCTCATCTTTCAACGGCTGGACGAGAGATCCAAGATTGGGGGTCAACCTTGTTTGTAAGGCTTTGTTATGGAGATGTCCGTTGAGTAAGATATCTGTCCCTGTAATGGGCCCGAGAAGGGTCTGTGGCCATCTGGTAAGTTTTCTAGGCCTCCGTTTGTCACTAAGAGGATAGCAACATTACCCGAATGTGAGCTTCCATGGCACATATTTGCTCTTCAGGAAGGCTCCTCAACTCCTCAACAAACTTCTTAGGAATCACCAAAAGGTCGGAGTTGCGTTTTGCAATTTTGAACATTGCATCTCGATACTATAAGCCCAGAATAGGTGTTAACCATTTCAATTTGCGAGATGGAATGCCGACCCGCAGGCCTGTACTCACTCGACGGTATCCTTCCTGTATAAGTCGAGGGGCTTCATGTGAGCATCGACGGCTTATCAGCCATATCGGCTCCCACGATGATTCATAGCCGGCATACGGGGCCTTGACGCTAAAAAAGATCCTGTTCACTAATTGCCATGAAAGAAAGACAGTAACACCAAAGACAAAAACAGCAGGCTTTTGACACGAAAGTTTCAGCCAGGTATCGTTCAACGTGGACTGCATATTTCTCAAAAGGGTATTCTCAAACAACGGCATTTTTAACAATCAATCCGCTCTCCTCAAAAGGGATAAACGCAACGGTGTCAAGATAGGTGCTGTTTCATGATTTAGTTTGTCCGGAGCGGGACCATGAAGTTTCTATTATAACTACCGCTCGAGTCTCGCATTTGCAAGAAAGCTTCGCCATCCCGGCCACTTCCATGCAGGGTGGGGGAGAGCCACAGCAAGCAAGCTTTATGGGCAAAGAATACGGGAGTGACTGCAAGCCCCTGATAACAACGAAATGTCCGGCGGGACGCCATGACGATACCAGTGTTGGCCATTGGCCATATACTTTCAGCAAGCATTGACAGCGTGGCCAACTGTGAGGACGAACATGCATGTGCAGACGCAACAACGCATTTCTCAGGATTTCCGCGAAAGGTGCGTTGTGCCAAGAAGTGGAGTGCGGCGCCAGACCGACAGAGCTGGAAGACGCCGCATTCGATATCTCGAAAGCCTGGATTCTGGGCCTCTGGCACCGTGATGGTCGGTTAGATGAATGGATTGCGGCAGTTTCTGTGTTGTGGGAGGATGTCCTGCAGGTCCAAGGACTGTCCCACGGCGCTGGGCGTTCCCATGCCCATGGATATCAGCGTGGTTATTTTCTTTCAGCCGGCGCCATCCTCGTAAACGATGCCGGGAGAGAGTTCAAGAAGCGCCAGTCTCCGCCAGAAGAACCCCTGTCTCCCATAGGTCAAGGTTCCATTCCAGCTGCGCTCCACCTTCGCCTGGAGGCGTCCTGCAGATGCTCTCACACATCGGAAGTGCAGCAATCTGCCATCGGTTTCAGGAGATGATCAACAAAGAAGGCCAGTTGAGATGGTCAAGCAGATTCGCGATATTCAAAATCCAGCGTGGTTTTGCACTGTTTGCAGCCCCTGATTATTTGCTCGAGACTAAATTCCATTTGGATGAATAAGCAACGCTCCAGACGCTCTAATTGGCTAAGATGCGTCAACTCCTTCTAACCAGTTGACCAAACCTCACAGACCCTTTACCAGCTGGGATTTCATCCTCGGGGCAAGAGTCCATTGCACGCATGCGGCGACTGAACGTGGCCACCAGAGCATTGCGCTCAGTACGGACTCGGCCAACTGCTCAACGGCACACGCAATGGGGAGCTCATCGCATACTGCCCCTTTCCACCACGAGAGCGTGCTCCTGCACCGCGCCCAAGCCCTCCGAGCCGTGCGATAGAACAACGCCCTCCGCTTCGACTCCCGCACCGGACCATCGAACTATCGGAGCCGCCCAAGATCTCTTTGCAACCTCCTTGTACAGTCCCGGATCGCCCCTCTTCCAGCCCAATGGCACCCACATACTCAACAAACTTCTCGCTTTCCTTCGCGCACAATACCGGCAGTATGGCTTCCAAGAAGTGCTGACACCAACCATTTACAAAAAATCTCTGTGGGAACTGTCTGGCCACTGGCAGAACTACAAGGATGATATGTACGAAGTGCGTGGTCGCGGTGCCACAGGGGAAACCACGCACGGCGAGATTGGCGAGGACGAGTCTTATGGACTCAAGCCGATGAACTGTCCGGGCCACTGTTTGCTGTTTAAATCGCAGAAGTGGTCGTATCGCGACCTTCCCGTTCGATATGCGGATTTCAGTCCTCTCCATCGGAATGAAGTGTCCGGTTCCTTGTCGGGTTTGACGCGCGTTCGCCGATTCCACCAGGACGATGGCCACATATTTTGTCGACCCCAGCAGATCGGAAGAGAAATCCAATTAGCGTTGAAATTCACCGATACTGTTATGAAGACATTTGGGTTGGGAGAATATAAGCTTGTCCTTTCTACAAGGCCGGAAAAGGATTTCATCGGAAGCCTTGAATTATGGGACGCGGCTGAAAAGCAACTTAAAGATGCGCTGGAAAAGAGTGGAAGGAACTGGGAAATCAACGAGGGCGACGGGGCTTTTTATGGCCCCAAGATCGACTTTCAGCTTCAAGATTCTGATGGGAAATTCCATCAACTATCCACAATTCAGCTGGATATGAACCTACCCCAACGGTTTGGCTTGGAGTATATGGTTCCGGAAGGGGAAGAGGACTACAATGCCTCAACTGATGGAAAGGGCACGCCGGTCTTGATACATAGGGCGATTTTCGGGTCCTTGGAGCGCTTTTTCGCGCTTCTGATTGAGCACTATAATGGCCGATGGCCATTCTGGCTTTCACCCCGCCAAGCCATAATTTTGACTGTGAATCAGGACGACGACGTATTGAAAGCCGCTGATGAAGCTGCTGCGAAGATGTGCGGCTATCAAAGGATTCCTTTCCATGAAGCAAACGAACTGGAAGCTCCATCCCAACCGCTATCACCGCTCCAGCCAAGTTTCCACGTAACTGTGGATAAGTCTGCACGCTCTCTAGCAAAGAAGATTAGAGAAGCGCAGATAATGAAGTACAACCTCATCTTCGTGATCGGCCCGAAAAACTTGGCTGACGGGAGTGTTGATGTTGACTTCACCGGCCAGATAGCCAGGAACAGCGAAAAGACGCAGGGCTTTTTGGACCACACTCCGGGCTGGGATGTGAACCTCTCTCCGAATGGAAAGACAGCCAAGATGAAAATGAAGATAAACGATGTCTATGACTGGCTAATTCGGCTGGAGAAACAGTTTTGTTAAGCTCCCCCCTACCAACCCCAAGACGATCGCCCAATCCTACTGGCGCCGATTGAATCTTTGCAGCCGAGTATCTGTATTTGTATGTACTATAAAACATGTCTTGCTGTTAGATCTAGCGCCTTGATCTATAAAACCGCATAACCTCTAGATAAAAGTATTAATTAGTTGTGATGACAAAATGCACCTTGATGTTTGTTCACTTTGTTCCACCAGAAAGTCAAAACTCAACTTCGACCAGAGCGGATGAACTTGCAACTCCCCCGCCCGAGAGCTCTCACCCAAAGATCAAGCGCAACTGGAACCCTTTACCTAGCGAAAAGGCACATTCTGCCAGTAGCTAGTACTTGCTAGATGGCCGACGGACCATCTCTGCCTACCTTTTTCACGCCCTTTGTTGGTCCCGTCGGTTCAAATGTCTGAGGCGAATTCGAAGCCTGGGGTTCCCAGGAAGAGCGCCTTTTCTTGCGAGGCATGTCGGAAACGCAAGGTTTGGAACCCAGTCTCCTCGAGGAAGTCTTTGGAAAGGAAACGACCCATGCTGACTTTGGATCCGTTTTTCCGGCGCAATCTAGGTAAAATGCAACGGAGCCAGCCCCTCATGTTCCCGATGTGCTGCGCGCGGGGAGGTCTGCGTTTACAGCCTGTATGCCAATGATTCACTCTCGGGTTCTCTGTCCCGATTATTGACGATAGTAGGACACCCACCCTGTCTTATACTAAGTCCCTCGAGAACCGAATCGCCGAATTAGAAGCGGAACTAGAAGCGGTACAGAATCGGGTCAGGGAGCAAGAAGGCGCTGACCTAAAGCTGAAAGTGGAGGAGCCCGAGATCAACGCGCCATTAGAACGATTAACCCGGCACCCAAGTGCGCCGCAAGATGGGAAAGACACCTTGGACTTGGCTCGAGATATTGAAGGACTGACAATGGAGGATGATGGGCGAATATCTTTCCATGGACCGACAAGCTTATTCCAACTGCCGAGCGGAATCCCGCAAGAGGCATCGAACCCCGTCCAGGCAGAACAGGAAATGGACGGCCGAAAGGAGAGACTGATTAACAATGCATGGAGAGAGCGGGCATTCGAGCAACTTGCAACAATCCCTGTGGGTGTTCCCATAGCTCTGCGCGATCGGGACGGCGATACTGATCTTCTCCAGGAACCTTTTCATTACCTCCTTGACTCGCATTGGTGCTGGATACATCCTCTTTTCAATTTTGTCTATCGACCGGCTTTTACCCGTAAGTTATGGAACTTTGATCAAAATCCCTTGAAGCTACCGATGTTTATGACCCTTGCTTGGAGTAGGTGATATGAAGATTAATGGCCCATACTATTCTGATGTCCTTTTGAATGCAATTCTGTCCCATTCGCTCCGATGGTGTAAGAGCGAACCAAAGATCAGTCGACTACTGGATCCATATGACGGTGGCACTCAATTTTTCAACAGGGCAGTTGATGGGTTGTATGAGAGCCTTAAACATGGGAATGGGCAAATACCAATCGTGCAATCCTTGCTATTACTGAGTGCGCAGGAGTGTGGCCGTGGAAACAG
Organism: Uncinocarpus reesii 1704; assembly: GCF_000003515.1. Taxonomy (NCBI): domain Eukaryota; kingdom Fungi; phylum Ascomycota; class Eurotiomycetes; order Onygenales; family Onygenaceae; genus Uncinocarpus; species Uncinocarpus reesii. Next base: position 7,643,027 of record NW_003052500.1, on the reverse strand, counting down.
GACCCAGGCGTGGCTCTATAGTGGGATGGCGTTTCGTCTGGTGGAAGACTTGGGAATCACGATTGATAGTCGGAAATACTCAGGCTCGATTCAATTCTCAGATGAAGATGTGGAAATCCGGAATCGCCTCTTCTGGAGCTGCTACTTTTGGGACAAATTGGTGTCATTGTATTTTGGGCGGTCTCCGATAATTCAAGATACTCCAGTCAGCCCGCCTCAGATCCTTTGTGAGTTCAAACCCCGTCCATGCTTCATATACTCCACTTCGGCCGTTAACATGAGTCTCATTCAGTGGATGACACTGCTGAAATAGAAATTTGGACCCCGCATGGAGTCGTCTTCCCGGAAGGCACACATTATCCACCAACGCAAGCCCACTCAACATCCTGCTTTATGAGGATGTGTTCGCTGTCCGAGATTCTGAATCAGATAATAATACACATTTACGACCCCGTTCGACAAAGCAGCGAATCACAAATACTTAATTGTGTTCATGAACAAGGCGATAATCTTCAGAAATGGTGGAATGAGCTACCCGTTTTCTTAAGACTGACGGTCACTGACCTCCCTGCGTATTGCCCTCCAAGTCATATTGTCACGTTGAAGTAAGTCTTCCTTTCCCACTATGAGTGAGCTGCTTCCCCTTCTTACTTTTGTCATAGTTGTATCTATCATATCACCAATATCCTTCTACACCGACCGATTCTCTGCTCGAAACCGTTTAGGAGCTCCGAAAACGCAGCAGACAACGCAAATCATCTGGTTCAATGCCTTTCTTCGGCGACGTCCATCATCTCCCTTTACGACCTCTACCGACGGACATTTGGGGACTCCCATGTTGTTCTTTCTCTTGCATACAGCCTTTATACTGCAGCCTCAATATTTCTCCTGGAGATCCAAGCGCTAAAATATGCCTCAGCCTCGACTTTGGAAAAGCTCAGGTATTGTATTCTCGCGCTAGAACGTGTTCGACCTGCGAATCCAGGTACGTTGCATGCCACAAGTCAACATTCTTACAATATGTGATTTTTTCTAACCGACGCCTCCAATGTTTCTTCAGTCATCAATACTGTTCTTGGCCTTGTTGAAAAGGAACTACAAAAGCTACATATCAATATTATGGAGCCAATACACCCTGATCCTCAACCAATACCGTCTCGTTTAACATCGCAGCACACCCACGAAGCCCGCCAGTTAGACCAACATTCACAACAGCATACGCTTCATTCTCCAGCTACATACACGCTCCCACCCCATGGAGCGTTCAGCATCACACCGCCGCCTTTCAAGGAACAAAATTCAGATATGTCTTTTACAATGGATCCTTCCTTGTTGAATCCCGGGGAATTCTCGCAACAGTACGATATTGCTCCGGAGCTGTTTGAAGCATTTTCGTATGTAGAACCTATGACAACGAATGTCGGCACTGACGAGTTTGATCCTACCTGGTCTTCATCTACAGGTTGACCAGAAGCCGTTAACGAAATCGTCCTTCCGAGATGAGCATATTTGAAGCCTCTTATGAGGATGATGATGTACATTGCTTTGCACACTCCATCGGCTGGCCTATTGGAACGATATGCTTGAATGTCTTGATGGCAAAATGGGATTCACACGACTTAGAAATGAGTCTGATATAAAGTTTGGAATTACGACCTCAATATGCTGAAGCCGGCATCCTCTTTTCGGTTTGGATTCCAGCCTTAGCGGACCTATCAACGGGGCATACTTCCACCGTCAGCTACGCTTAAGCGTTATGGGCTGAAAGAGCAACCCCACCGAAGCTTCCAATGGAATTTCTATTTCCTGTCTAGCCGGTTGAGAACCACAAAAGTAGGGAGAGACGTCCCCCGCATTACTCCTTACGGAAACGCACATATATATATCACAAATCTTAGCGGGAAGGGAACTTTGATATCCCATTCTTTCTTGCTTTCAAATCTGAATCTACCTTCTTGCAGCATGAAAGTAACAACCGCTTTAACGGCCTTTGCGTTGCCAGTCCTAAATGGCCCAATTTCGCTATTCTCCATCAAAGAAAACGGCTCCTTATCTGAAACGTTCTCCTGGTTGCGAAGATACCTCACATAGGGGTTGTCGTATCTCGCAATGAACAAATGCATTTCGTGCCGATCCCGCGATAGCAGCCTGGATTGGTACTGTTGCCAAGTCAACGTTGCAAAAACGGTTAACGAGTTCACTCTCGATGACCAAACAAAAAGAAACCCCTGCATTACGTCGGAGAAGTCAACAATCAAATCTCAAAGACGAGATAAAACCCACACTCCCCCGACACTCGAACGCTTTAACCGCCCCGTACACTATCCTCCAATTCGAATCGTTTCCCGATATCCCGCCACCAAAACATGAAGAACCCATCAACCGAGACCATAGAACGACGCAAGGAAATATGTGTGTGATCTCAAGGTTGCGGCTTTTGATTTAATCCAGCTATATGACTTATCTGAAGCTCCATTAGATTGTAAAGTGCTCACAATTCATAGCTGTTTGTTGTCTTATCCAGCTTAACGATCATGTAAGGCTTTGGAGTTTGCCAGTTAACTACTCCGTAGTTAGTTAGTTATACAAGCGGGCTTCTAGGCTTTTTATTTGCAAATGTTACCGTGTGACCATTCTAAAAATTGAACTACGTATGTACGGAGTAGAGCCTTGATTTACTGATTGTTACTTAAGTGGCGACAGGATTTATTTATACCTGGTGTTTGTGCTAGACCCAATCTCGTGCATCGTGGGAAGCGTCACACAGTAGATTGAGCTGCTGATCCTTCCTTTGATTTTCTATTTAGACAGACAACTGGGCATTGCTTGCTCACCCCCTCAACAACATGGCGGAATCCACGCTGAGAACGGCTATTCCACCCCAGTCATGGGATAGCCATATGCACATCATTGACCCCGATCGATATCCACTGGCCCCAGATGCCCGGTATAAGCCTCAGGCACATACGCTTCCCGATGCCATAAACTTCGAATCCACCGTCGGGCTTTCCAACATGGTTCTCGTCCAGCCATCCATCTACGGTCTTGACAACTCCTGTCTGCTTGATGGTCTTCGTGAGTTGGGCCTTCGTCGTGGGAGGGGTGTTGTTGTCATCGATCCATCAACCGCACAGCCAGAAACCCTACGCGAATGGCACCGGCTCGGAATCCGTGGAGTTCGGCTCAACCTCCGATCAGTCGACCGGCAAATGAGTGCTGAGGAATTAATCTCAGCGGTTCGCAGGCATGCAGAGGCCATTTGGCCTTTGAACTGGGTCCTGCAACTGTATATCCCATTGAGCAGCGTTCCGGTCCTGCTAGACATCGTCTCCGAATTGGGAGTGCGGATTTGCCTTGATCATTTTGCGAGTCCGGAACTTCCTGTTGCAGAGGCAAATATTACTTCTTCTTTCGATCCATACTCGTTATCAGGATTCGCCGAACTTATCACGCTCCTCCGACAAGGAAACACCTACGTCAAAATATCCGCTCCATATCGACTTAGCGACGATCCAGATATGAAGCAATTAAGTGTTATCGCTCTCGAGCTGCTGCAAGTTGCACCCAATCGACTAGTCTTTGCTAGCGACTGGCCACATACACGTTTTGAGGGATTGAATATCGCGCCATTCATCAGAAAATGTTTGGATTGGTGTGGCGACGACAAAGGACTAGTTGAGAAAATATTTAGGCGGAATGCAGAGGAGCTCTGGGATGCACAGGAGGATCGATCATGAGATAGTGGCAGATGTAATTGTATTCCGTTTGCAGATACGCAATATGTATTGAATTCAGAGGAAGAAAATTAACAACATAAAGCTTTATGTATTATCAACACCAAGGACAAGCAACCTACGGCTCCGGAGCGAGCAAAAACGGCTATGTAGACAATTGCTGGGAGTATGGGTGTAAGGAATAAACAAGTGTAAACACAGGGTTCGAAACAGAAAATATCCCACAAAATCCTTTGCACATTCTCTCATGCCAAACAAAAAGCTGAGACTGCTGGATGGATGCCCCAAAAGAGCAAGGGCCAACAGTCATACATGCAAGCCATGGGCAACGACAATTAATCAACTGAAAGAGATAAGCGAATCAAAAAGTTTTGCGGATTCAAATCCTTTCGACCAGTTCTCGGCGTTTCGCGGATACTAGCAGGCAGGGACATGGACAAGTAGATGGTTTTACGCCAACGACATTAGAAAGCATGACCCAAGATAGCAAATGAAATCCATACTTTAACCGAAATAACGCCTATACCTGCAAATGCGTATCGGAGTCTAACTAATGCCAGCAGGGGGGACGTGAGCATAACGGAATATCTGCCTTGGGGATTCAAACCCAGACGGCCGAGATAGCGCCAACGCAGCATTGTTCCCCAACAAGTCGCCAGCGCCAAGATATTCGAAGGTATCGTCGTCAAAATCAAATGTTCGGTTGCTTGGAGATTGGAACTCTTCCCTTCAAGAGAGCACCAGGACCATGGCATTACACACGGCTTATCAGACGTGGATTCCGGGGGAATGGACAGAGTACGGGAAACAGAAAAAGGAATCGGTCTTTAGAAAGGCTTCTGTCAAAGCAGAGGGAATCTTCTAAGACGAAAGAGAACCAGGTTGAATGGCAAAATGACGAGGGAAGGCATTACTTACCTGAATTTGGGTATAATGCCTCAATTATCGCTAGAAATGAGTATTCTCTGCCTAGATTAGTATAAGGTTAGGACGGCTAATTGCGTTGTTTAGCAAAGCTATGTCATTCAGGATTGAAAGGGTTAGAGCGCATATCAGTCCAAGGGGGTGGCTATTCGGAACGGTGCCGTTTCAAATCAGGGGATGCGTCTTCCGAATCATTATATTCTTCATCGACGCGAGGTCGTTTCTCAACCTTCGGACTGTAACTATAAGGCGGAATGTGGTCCTTTTCGGGTTCGATCAAGTCCCATTCTGGAAATTCGTCGCGATCATTGTCAAATGCCATCAACTCGCTTGTCTCTTCGTACGTGGGATTCCTCGCGGGAGATTCTACTTTCGTGAAGGGTTGAACGTTTGTCTGCCCCAAGTTCGCATGTTCGTATGGTTCTACAACGGGACTTTTGAAAAGGTCCGCATCAATATCAAAATCATCGGGATTGGGGTTCGGGGTGACTGGTCGGTCTGGTGATTTTGATACATTTGGGATTTCGCCGTTTCCAGGTATGGGCGTGGAATCACGTTGGTCTTCTAGGTTTCCAGGAATGTCGTTTGGGCCAACTTGGAGGTTAATATTGCTTTCATGTTCTGGAAGCTCTTCCGTGGCGTCGGCACCAATTTGAACGTTTTGGGCTAATTCTGGCTGAGCATTTCCCCGAGCTTCTTCGTTCAGTGGAGTTTCCGCTGAAGGGCTAGCAGCTGTAGTAGATAAACGGTCTGTATCATCATAGAGCGGACTTCTTGCCCGCATAGTACCATCAGTTTGATATTGAATTTCACCATCTTCAACCTCTTCAACTCCTGTTTGATCAGGCTCCAAAGTTTGTACTTCGCCTTGGCCAAGGGTATCTGCAATATCGTTTTGGTGCTCACTGTCAACTTCGATTGAATGACGGTTTTCCTCGTCGTGCCACGAGTCTTCTAGGTGAAGGTTAGTATACATGTGCATGGAGAAAGGAGGATAATGGAGTTGCTATTACCTTGTTCCTCATCGCCATCTCCCTCAGGGATGTTAGTAGCGCGATTTTTTTCTGAATCCGAAAACTTTTCGTTCACCATGTCAAGTTGCTTTTCCTGTAGGATTTCTTCACTTTTAGGCAAGCGAGTGTCTAGGGTTGAACCTCTTTCTTCTTCATTGGGATAGGATTGTCCTGCAACGGAATCTTCAATGTGCTCGGCCGAGACTGAGAAGTTTACTTCCGCCTCCGATGGGCTAGAACCATGGTCATCGGAGTCGCTTTCAACGGTCGCAGGCAGCTCGGTTTCGCCATCAGCATCGACAGCTTCATCGGCATCCTGCCATGCACCTAGTTGAGACAATCCTTGGCCATTGTCAGCGGCTGTTTGCAGGGCCGCTAAATCGGCTTTCAAAGTAGGTCTAGAGCTGAGGTTTAAATATAATGGTCCGGGATCTTCAATGTCATCATTACGGCAAAAATCAAGGTATAGGCGTAAAATCTGAGACAGGGTAACTTCTAAAGACTTAACAGCGATCTATCAAGACTAATTAGCAAGCGCTCCTACGAAAGTTGGGCATTCACGTACTTCACTTAGCTGGATATATAGAGAGTCGATAGAAACCACCAACTCATCTTCATCAGCAATATACGTCCCAAGAACTTTACGAAAAGCCTTGAAGAGCTCATAGAGAGGGGCATGTGCCAACTCCTCATCTTCCAGGAGGTAGATTTCTGACGGGTCACTTTCGTTAGGCGGGAAAAGCGACATCTCATTGTCTTGATATAACACGGTTACTCTGTGGAGCGGTGAGTAGTCCTCAATGTTTTCACCTTGTACTTCCGGTCCCTGATGTCCGACGGAGACTGGTTCTGGGTGCTTCTTTTTCATATTGTCAACCTCGTCGGGTATTCCGTCTGGCTCCACGATGCTTTCATTGCCCTGTTCCGCTATTCTTTCCACTTTAACTTCTTCTTTGATTCGCTCCGTGTCCTCTTGAGTATCCTGGAGCTGTTCAGTGACGCCTTGACCAGAGGTCAGGGTGGGCTCCTTGGGCTCGGCTTCCGGAACCCCTTCTTCTTCACCATTTTTGTAGGGAGAGTGAAAATCTGCTTGTGTATATTCACTCTTTTGATCATAAACCTTTTCATCGGATATTTGAGCCGCGTAGTCAGTTTGCGAGAACTCATTCTTTTCAGAGGCCTGTGTTAAACACCCCTGTGGGTGATTGAGCGTAGCTTGTTCGTCGGTAGATACCGGTTCCGACTTGGCTGCCAAAGATTGTTGCGCTTGGATACCCATGCTTTGGACATCTTCCTCATCTCCATTGGGCGCGGAAAGGTCCTGGGCACTCGTCGTGGCCACCCCATCTTCTTCATAATTCCCAGGAATCGGAGCATCTATATCTTCTTCATAGTCATCCTCTACCTCTTCATCGTAGACGGCTTGGTCAGGCTGAGGAACGGGCGCGTTATATTCGGAATGATCGCTTTGAGGTGGGGTTGTTCGAGAAATATGAGTTGTTGAGTAGTCGTCAACCATATCTGCATCCTTTGAGAGGTCATCAAAGTCTTCCGACATATCCGGATGATTAGATGCCGTGGCAGACGCATCGTCTACAACAATATCGCCATCATCGATCTCAACATGATCTTCATACACGTCAAGATCGATTTCGATATCGTCGTCGCGCGGTAGCTCCTGGAATTCGGCTGTCACATCCATGCTGTCATCGAACATAGCCTGCTCCATCTTGTCTTCTTGTTAATACGGATGGGTCGTCTGCTCTCGTTAAGCACTTCGGAATTCTATCTCGCCATATTGAAAGCCGAAAAAGTGAAAAGTTAGTAGGCTAGTTCAATCGCGATTTGTATCGAGCTGATGGAGAGGTAGCAGCGTAGGCAACCCCGCCTTGGTTCTAGGAATCAAACTGGTGATCAAGCTGATGGAACGGAAGAGCAACGTTGGAGGTGGGAGAGTGTGGAGGAAGGCCAGCACCAAAAAAGTAAAGCGATTATTAAGGAGCTCGCAACGCACGGACCACCAGCAATTGCCAGAGTGATCAAGACAACATTCCACTTCACACATCAGCCAAAGGCTGCCCGCAAAACAACTGACATCGTCGATATCCCCGAACGTGTGTTGTGACTCCAGGCCGTTTGGAGTACTGGGTGCCAAAGATTTCAGACAATGGTGAGTCAATTGAAATGCAAATGGGGCGCCGAAGCCATATGCAGCTGACCCCCTCCCAGGTCATTCTTGCAGCGTCGATATGCACCCGTGGAGGGAAGGCCGTGCTCTCACGGCAATTCCGTGAAATCGCAAGGTCACGGATTGAGGCTCTACTCGCGTCTTTCCCCAAACTCGCGGACTCTGGAACCCAACACACAACTGTTGAGCAGGATAACGTCAGATTCGTGTATCAGCCATTAGACGAACTCTACATCGTTTTGATAACCAATAAACAATCGAATATCCTCCAGGATATTGATAGTCTACATATTTTTGCCCAGGTCGTTACGAATATCTGCAAAAGCCTCGATGAACGCGAAATCCTACGCAATGCCTTCGAGCTCCTGTCTGCCTTCGACGAAGTGGTCACGCTGGGATATCGAGAAAATCTCACATTATCTCAAATAAAAACTTTTCTAGAGATGGAGAGCCATGATGAACGGATTTCCGAAATCATTGAGCGAGTATGTTCCATATTTAGCCCCGTTTGATCGGTCCTAATAGCGGCTTTAGAACAAGGAACTCGAAGCAAGTGCCGAGCGAAAACGGAAGGCAAAGCAGCTTGAGATGCAGCGCAAAGAGGCAGAACGCATGGGAAAAGGAATGGCACCTCGTACCCCATCCTATCCTGTCTACAGCCAACCTGCGCGCCCCACCATCCCCGACACAATTGATAGTTACGAGGCGGAAAAGAAGAAAGCTTTCACAAAGTGAGTCTAAGCTCCCCGCTTACCCAATTTTATTGTCAACCTTTGTACTTATATATTCAGAACTCTACCATCTAGAGGTAAGGGTATGCAGCTAGGCAAAAAATCCAAAACGACAGATATATACGAGAAGGTTCGCGGAGAGCTTGGCCCTGAAGCTGAGGAGTCACCTCTTGTTCCTGCTACACCAGCTGCTGCTGTAGCCGCTCCAGCATCTTCCAGACCGTCTCTATCGGCTGACCGCGAGCCTGTACACGTAACTGTGGCGGAGACCGTATCTGCGAAGTTGTCTCGAGACGGCGCAATGAAATCCTTTGAAATAAAAGGTGATCTACAACTACGAATCTCCGACCCGTCCTTCACGAAATTGAAACTTGATCTCAAAGCCAATCCAACGCATGGTGCTCAGTACCGTACACACCCGAATGTTGACAAAGCCCTCTTTACCAACTCAAAAACTATTCAGCTCAAGGACACCTCAAAGCGATTCCCAGCAAATAATTCCATTGGAGTTTTGCGGTGGCGTGTCGCCAGTATCGACGATGCAGATTTGTTACCCATTACTTTCACTGTTTGGATCAACAAAGGGTCGGATTCTACAACCGTGACAGTCGAATATGAACTTTCGGGCTCTGAGAGTCTCCGAGATGTCACTGTTACGATTCCATTCCAAACGGTCGAACCCAACATCTCTAGTTTCGATGCAGTATATGAGGTTACGGGAGACAGCATCGACTGGAACATTGGAAACGTCGACGAATCCAACAATTCTGGAAGTTTCGAGTTCGAATCAAATAACCCCGACGGAGATGAAAACGAGTTCTTTCCCATGACCGTTCGTTTTAGCAAGCCTACTCCATTTGTTGATGTGGATGTTTTGGGTGTTACTCTGGTGGAGATGGAAGGTGAAGGAGTCAATTTCTCAAAGGATATTAAATGCATCGCAGAGGGTTATATGATTGAGTGAGCAATGGCTTCTGCTTAGACTGTTCTTAGTGCTGGTGTAGGTTGAATAGCATATTTTTTACAATGCTACCCTTATTTGTTAATGAAATTGGGGAGATACCAATATTGGTGCACTTACAGGGCCATTAGGATCTGTGAAAAATTTGTCAAGTGATGTTAGGGAGTAAGCTCATAATAGACCTCATCCTCTGTCAAGTCACTCAGCTGTCACATTTGGGTTCCAGTGCCGCCCAAACAACGACCTGAAGCTGAGGAAATATACTGAAAAAAATCATGAACCTCCGATAAGAAGAAATTCATTCCTCCCACTCTCGATGTCTTGCGGTAAAAAAGGCGCGTGCAGTGCGAGCCTTGGGAATACAGTTGCAAATATGTGAATCCGCAGACGAGTCCATCCTTGTTGTCATCATTGTATTAGGGCCGGCAATTGATTGTACAGAGCTGCCACGAACTGACACGCTTTCCGTGTTGCGGAACGCGTTGTTATCCCATGACCCTCGCAGACGAGATTGGGTATAGTGGAATAGACATATTCCGACGGCTTCACGACTTTTCGTGAATCCTTGTATGCAGTCAAGCACGCTAATGAGACGGCGGCGGATGCCGCATCCTACGTGGTTAGAGTCAATCTGATACTCCGGACATTGACGCAGGGATGCGACAATAGCATTTATATCGGTTGCTAGGCGAGTGGCTACTGGTCTCGCGTGTGTAGATCCGGGTTTATTCGAGTCGTCGAATTCGTTCTCTGTGGTATATCCGGCATCGTAGTCTGGTTCGTGGTTTGATAGAGTTGACTGTAGTTCTAGTGTTTTTGCTCGAGTGCTAAAGAAGTGTATCATCTCGCCTAGATGAAATGAGTCGCAGGCTCGAGAATTCTCATATACACGACGACACTGCAATTCCCGTTTTGTAGAGGGTAGGGAGGTCGTTTTCTGTTTGGAAGTAGTAGTCGAAGCACCAAAAGCGCAGAGAAGATGGGACTGATAGTCGCTGATCGTGTCTAGAATGCACTGGTTTCTGAATTCCAGTTCCTCTGCTCCGCCGTAAGCATGTAAGTACACAAAGCTGGGAGTAATGATTGGCATTATGTAAAACAAATGGGTGCAAAGACTTACGCTCGATAACTCCGGGGAGCTGCCACCATATCGGTATACCGCTCTGCCCTTCGTCAACGATTCGACGCCACATTCTTGAGCCGTCAACCACCAGTCTATGAGTCAAGAAGGCGAAAGCCTTCTGATCATGGATAGAATATGCGAGAAAAACTACTTCCCGAAGCCGCTCCTCTTCATGGCTTCGAAATGTCCTTAAACGATCTCGAAGCCTTCGCCTTTCGGGCATAACACATGGCCCATCGTCCGTATTTTCGATACTCATCGCTCGTTTAAACAAATGCAGGGCACCATATCGGTCCAGCAACGCTACCAAACTCGCTAAAAAGAATATAGGTCTTTTCGCAATATCTTCATAAAGAGCCTGTCCTGACGCAGGATCATCATCTTCTGCAGTAGCTAAAAGCGCAAAAAAGTCACATAGAAGAGCGTGTCTAGTCACCTTGGGCGACAGAGGTGGTAATTCCAATGTGAATTCAGGTAGTTCGTCAATTTTCGCCTGATACAGTGCCGATTCCACGGAGCCATATCGGGCTTCCAATCTCTTCTTTGATTCCAGAAATGTTCTCCCTTCCTGAAATTTTGTAGGGTCTAACAAGACCTGAAAGTAATCGCAGGATTTTCTCAGAATAGCGCTGCTTGTCCGAAAGCGGGATATGACACGTTTTCCTGAAGGACTGCGGGCGGCGCTGACACAATTGAGTACCAAATCACCTTGCGCAATAACCGTGCAGGGGATATCGGCTACTCCAGAACTGAGTGTCGTCGCCTGTGAGTTCGAACCTGATACCCGGCCATCCATTGCACGCAGGAGCACGATATTTGAAAAGTGATCCCTCGGGTTAGTGGATCAATTTCCACTTTGATAACCAGCTAATTATGTATATGCACGAGGGAAGGCATCTTGAGGGGAACTTGAACCGTGAGTAACTATGCTTCTGGCAATGAAAAATGAATCTTTAATGCAATGGAGCAGTCCATCTTAAACCAGTGGGGTGTCCATTTAAAAGACCCAGGTTGATATTCCGAATTAGGCTTAGCATGTTGTCCATCTAACTCGCTAACTAGTTTAACTGACCGGCGGTTGACAGTTCAGCAAAAACAATTGATTCATAGTATCCAAATGAGAACAGGGTGACTACTGAGATTACATTGGATGGGCACTTCTCATGGTCTAAAATTCTGTAGGCGACGATAAAATAAATCTTTTGCTATATGGGTTGCGCCCGAAAGGAAGGAATAAGCTGCACTTTGCCTAATCTCTGCACCGGTAAATGTCAACTTCCGATACATCCTTTCAATCAAAATGGATTCTCCACAACTCTCTGTCGGCGCCTCCTTGAAAGTCACTACGGGTGTGCATAGTCAACACATTGTCGCTGACCAGCACGTCACCCCTCTGCCACGAGTGGTAGTACACAATGCGCCGGTCATGAAGTAGACTATCTAGTTGACTGCAAACGGCATCCGACACCTCGGGAGTCAACCCATCAATAGAGATCAGAGTGGCTTCAAAACTCGTTTTGCCCTCTGGCCACGGTTCGTGGTATCGTAGGCAAGGTTTGCCAGTCGTAGGGTGATTGATGACGAGAGGTAGGCCGTGTAACTTGGTACTGTCAAAAGAGGACGTTGAGACTGACCAAGTTAGCTTTCTCAGAGTTTCGAGGGGAAGATAGTCGGGTAGATGTTTAAAGACAAAGGTTGATGTTGAAAAGAGAGTGAATCCAGTATCGGAGGGCGATGGCGTAACAGCCGTGAAGAGCTGAAATCTGCAATATTTTAGTATAGTACACCAATTTGTAGCGGAGGACACTCACCGGGGCGGGTTGGACACCTTGTGGATTGTGCCATCCTCTTTTATTTCATCTTTCGTCTTGAAAAGGCCATCAAAATGGAATGGCATCCATTCAGCTGATAAAACGTTGTTAAGGCCCCGAGTGTCGGCTCCGCGATCTTTCACCTCAAGCAATATTCCGAATTTCCAAGGCATTGGAGTGCCAAAAGTTGCAGCTTTCTCAATAAATCTTTCACGGTCACCGGTACCTGCAAAACCACGTAATATCACCGGAGAATTCAGCTCAGAGAGGGCCCGGACTTTCCGAGAGTCAATTTCCTTCATGGTGAGTTTTCCGGGTCCGTCGCTAGGCGTGATCATGACACCACAAGGGTACAGAGGAGCGACATTGATGGGGCCTGACCTCCAAGTGTAAAGGTCACTCGTCTCTCTGAAGTATGAAGGCCTGCCGTCCTCGTAGACCAACTCCCAGGCAGGATCATCTCGGAAGGTTTGAGCAAGGCCGCTAGTTACAGTGCCATCGAGCCTGATTGCAAGAGTGCAATGCCACGGTGTTGTATAGCCGGTATCCGTAGGCAGAATGCTGATCGAAACCTTGTTTTGCCCGGTAGACGTATGAATAGATAGACGCACATGGTTAGCGAACTTCTCACGGATTGCGCGGGAAAATGCTTGCCCACGAATAAGCATCTGTTTGGCGATACTTTCAGTGCCCTTCTCAAATCTAGATTTAGAGAAGCCGTTTGAGACGGGATATGATTCAGTAAGATCGGCAGGAAGGAATTCGAGATATCCGCGATATGTCATGTTCACATCCTCATCTTCAACTAGCTTGTTGCTACCATCCCAGTCTTTACGACTGAAATTGTTCATGAGTGCAACACGGAAGTTGGTTGCATTGGCGACATATGAGACCTCGTCTAAGTCTTCGGGAATAGCCAAAGGAACTAGGCTAGTAAGCCGAGTGAACTTGATATAACTGAACCCCTTGGCTTTCGCAAGTTCTCGGAGACTTTCTCCATATAACCAGACATCACAATCTGGAACACTGAGCAAATCTAATTGATGCAGAAAGCAGTGAGCGATTGCGACGTTGCAAAATCTCTCTATCAACTTACCATTATACACAATGCCATCCGAAATAATGGTAAGCTCCGCCCCAGGCTTGTAAACGTCGTGAATAGCAGCACAAAGACCGTTCAAATGGGCCAGGGCAAATTCCTCTGCCTTATCTGGAAGACGACCCAGAACCTTGGTGTTGCGGTTGGGAGATTTGAAGGGAAAGGCAGGCAGTGCCATCTGGACGGGTTTGTTGGCTTTGACATGGCTGTAGACCTGTGTCAGGCCGGTAAGAAGGCCGATGTCCGACTGCATGCCTTCTATGCCGCTGCCTGCTCTCTGGTATCGGTAGATAACCTCAATGATCTTTGCAGCCATATCGATGGAAGAGTGATCAACGACACGGCTAGAAAGAGGGAGAACAACATGGCCTGGAGTGCCATGAAGGGCAGACTCCACAAGCACCGGATCCATCATCATGGAGAACTTGAAACTGTGGGTGTTCCTTCGTGTGTAGAGAGAAGCAGAAGCTCATCAGGGGTTTGTCCACCCTCGAGCAAGAATCGGAGGTTGGTATACAGGAAGAAAGCGCACAATGGCATTCAGGAGAAAGAATGTCTTCAAATAAGGACACGGAGTCAGACAGACAGGAGACATGTGCCTCCCATCAACGAAAAAACGACGCCTCGCAGCCGCGGAGGGCCATCACTTGCTAGATTCAGCCCATTGTCGGAATCTAACTCGGTCTCAATCCAAAGATCCGAAGCGCGGGGGTCTCTCGATGGATCTCCTCGTTGAAATCCGGTTTCGATCTTCCGAAAAAGAAAATACGTGGAAGATTCTTGAGCGCCCGCCGGACCCCCACCGCGCACACCTCGATCCCATGGCACGGACTGAAGAGCCGTCGCCCACCAAGCGAGCTGGCGATGTGTGTCGTTCACCTTCCAGGACGCGCAGAAGATCTGCAGCCGTGCGCCATGTCACGTGCATGCTGACTCATATGTCGCGCATCGCCGATTCGCCGGGCTCAGGGATGGGCTTCAAGGGCACACCTCCTCTGTCCTGCTCCAGTTCGCCTGCCCATGGCATTTCCATCAGATGCCCGCGCTTCTATACGGAGGGTGGCGATCAGGGTACAATGTCTGCTGTGTCCTCTGTGCCACTCTCTCGCCGATAAACTTGAGACTCAGCCGCAGGGTTGGCAAACTGATTGAAACTGATGGCGATCGGCGCCTGTGCGATCTGACAGGTTATTCCTATCAGCCTTTTTGCACGACCTGCGACTCTCGTCGCTGAGGACAATACCGCCGTACCTCGAACAAAGAGATATTCTGCCACGATTACACGTCCCCGGCGCGTCACCTCCGATACGGTTGCATCCACCATGTCGTCAGGCCCGAAAGTCATTCATTAATATCTTGCGCTCTATTATGTGGCCATCAGATTAAAGTCGAGCCCTGTGCACGATCTGCGTCCCGATACGATGCTGTTTCCCATCTAGGATGCACAAGTTGGCCGCTCGGTCTTATATTCAACAAGGGAGCACAAAATTTACGGGATGGTATGTACATACATAGGACCGTACTGGAGGAACACGCTCGTATATGCTCAACGGTCTTCGCCTTTTGTGATTCGGGGGATGGGTTTTTTTCCTTTACACCCTTGGCTGTGAGCTCTCGAGAGTGTCGCAGTCCGCAAGTTTATGGGATGAGGCTGCAGACAATGGTGGGATCAACGTCAGCAGAACGAACATACCTGTTTGGTTGGGATGCGCAACCGATACGATTCCGTTGATCCTTGAGATTGGAATTTTTCTTGCTGATACCATGTCGACGGTCGCCGCCACAGCTGCCCTCATTTGCCTCTTTGTGAGCTAAGTGTTTAAGGAGTTTAGCCAGAGACTCGCTGTCCCAAGACCATCGCCCATATGTCTCCGGGCTCTATATGCCATCGTGGCCCAGAATTTCAATCGCTGACTCTATCAATTTGCCTGTAGGTGATTATGGCACGATGGGGTTCTAGAATATCTGCCCGTGGTGACAACGATTGGGTTAAGTTCCGGCTGTTTCAGCAAATCAAACGTGAAACACCATGTCGCATGCCCGGAACTGTTTTATGCCGGGTTGTTTTGCTGCGAACGAAAGTTTTTCATAAGCGGAAAATTGCGGTCTGCCCGCCGCTTCCGAAGGCGTCCGTCCTAGCCTATTTCTTGGGCTGCTAACGGACGGTGTTATGTGCCATACACATTGTGACTTATCCCACAGCGTACGTTGGTCGTAGCGTGACGCGAAAGAGGTTGCATGATATTCCAATCCTGGGCCTATTATTAGAGTAACCGAGGAATTAGATACTCCTCCAGCAGCGAGTGGCTGATAGGACCCGTCCAATTAGGTACATCCTATGCTGAAGCTTCGAGGAGCTGCCGTTGTACACAAGCCGTTTCGAAGGCCGAAATTGAGTGGTATTACCCCTAACAGGTGCCCTGGATTGTTGGCCAATAAGTACAAAATTCTAACTAACATACAGAGTACTCCGTAGCTCATCAGTCTTTCTCATCTGGCTATTGTGCGCTAACTTTTTTCCGCAACAGCTTTTAATTGTCCACCTGGCAAGGGAATGTACCAAAGCATCTACTCGAACCTTCTAGGGGATTAGCTAGCGCTGAAGGGCCCGATCTCTTAGCAAGTAATGATCTAACAGACAAAAATGCCCGCTAGATACTCTACCGCGCTTTGAAAACTTCCCACATATGCTATATACATATCGGGCCGCACTACGACGACATAATTATCTCCTTCTTTGACAACATCGGTCAAATAACTTGACGCACTTTCCCCGTTGAGATGGTATTTCAACCCCTCTACCTTCGGTAGAATTCTAAGCCATCGAACGAGCTCCTTGGAGTTGTCGAGATGTCCACCGCAATCGCCAGCCACAAGGGCTAGGTACTTCCCATACGTTACCATCTTATACAGATACTGGATTTCTGAAGTGCCAGGGACTATCAATGGGATGTCGGGGCATGCTCGACCTGCCTTCCATATACCCACCTCGGATTCGCGGATGGCAGGAGAGCCGAGATCATTATACGCCACGCCCATTCCTAAGTAACCGGGGTTAACAAAAACTCACCCGAGTTATCATTAGCGATGAAAAGAATCATGCTTACCGGTGATGTAGCTTGCATTCTTTTCCACGTTGCCAACGTACTGTGTGGCCTCAAACTTGGTATCTCTCACCAAACGAGCGGCCACACGGATGACACTCTCGGCCACTTGACGACGTTCAATGTCGTAACTCTGAAGAATCTGATTGGCGGCACCGGGTGCTAATTTGTCACCGTATTTCAGAATATATGCCATTCTCCATCCCAAACCGAACGCATCGGAGAGCCCGGTATTCAATCCCTGACCACCATTGACAGAGTGGCAATGGGCAGCATCGCCCGCGAGGATAATCCTCCCATTGCCGTCTTGAGAGATAAAGGTTTGAGCAATTCTCTCCTTGACTACAATATAATTGTTGTCAAAAAATTGCATTAAATCGTGTCTGCTGGTAAAGAAAGGAATACTCACCTTCAAATGTGCTGAACCATTCGGTTTTCGTGAAATCAACTCGGTAAGGAGCCAGGTGTCTTTTGACACATGCCTTGGCCTTCTCCTCAGTGATTTCGCCGTCTAGCAAACTATAGAAGCGGGCCATCTCGCGCTCTCGCGGAATCCATGCCACACGAGACTCCCCGTCAAGTTCGAATGTGATGATCTCGGGGCAGCGAGGAAAGTCACTGTCGATGAAGGTGTCCAAGACAGCCCACGTCATCTCAGGCTTGGTGCCTGAGAAAGGAATGCCAAGTGCCTGACGCACCATGGATCTGGCGCCATCAGAGGCGATGCAATACGTGCTGTGCACGATGCGTCCTGAGACTGTGGTGACCTCAACGCCAGACTTTGTCTCGCGGACAGATTCAACACGCGCATTAAAGCATATGGATTCCTTGAGCTCCGCTGCGAGAACTTGCTCTACCACAGGCTGGCCAAGCATAAGGAAGTTCTTGTGCAGCACATACTCTAGGCCTGTCCACCAATGGCTCTGACGCGAGGTAAAGTTACCATTAGCGAAAATGGAGCTGGCTGTTGGAGTGGTCAGTGAAGAGCAGACAAGGATAGGGCGCTGGTCAAAGCTTACTGTTGCATTTGATGCCCTGGCTAATCAAATCGTCCAGGATGCCCACAACCTCAAAGTACTGCTGAGATCTTGCATTCAAGGCATCGGCTCTTCCAAGCTGCAGCGCTTGGGGTTTCGCATCTTGGATGGACCCCACGTTAACTGACTATCTGCGGGGAGATTGGGCCGGGATTTTGGGACTCACCTAGCACCAGAACCGAGACACCAAGTCTCTTCGCAAGAAGGGCAGTCAACATGCCAGTAGGACCACCTGAGCCTCCGTTAGCCAACGATGACATACTAGAAGGCTTGCAGATGCTTCACCGCCGACGACGGCCAGATCAACCTGTGTCTCATACATGATGTATACCGGCCGGCGAATTCCTTTCTTTGAGGAAGGGAACAGAGTATGTGAGAGAAGTTGGGGCAAAGTCTTTCAGAATTAGATTGCAGAATAGTACGCTCTACCATGTGCTGCGCAATTCGCTTTATACGGCGCAATTAGAATACGACCAGGGCTGGTTGATACTTGTGACAGTATCGCCAAGGCGACTTTGATAGGCACCTTTAACCCCACTATTCTACTTCATCCAGATTCGTTGTGGGAACTATATCTCTTAAGTCAAGATGTGGTTGCATACTTATCGTGTCGGTGAAGTGATACATGCAAGCAGCTTCTACTCTACTTCAGTGGGTATGCATGTAATGATGGTATGGAGGCTATTCTGCAAATGCTACGGTTGGAAAACGTTCCCCACGACAAGATCTCTCGGCAAAACCGGTCATACCAAACGGAATGACCTGATATTAATCACGTATCTAAGAGGACGAAACGTGGGGAGACTAACGGACCCTCCGATCAAGAGGCGGCATCCTTCCCTTTCCTATTTTTGGGCGTAGCATTCATGGATTTTCATCCGAACTGGGTTTTCGAGGGTACTGGCGATCTGTACAACCGTCTAGATCGAGATGCACAATCGCATCTTAAGTCACCGATTCCCTAGGCTACCCGCTTAGCCTGAGCTTGATTGACTAGTTACTGCAGGGGTCCTTCGGCAGGGTTCGTTTCGTATCCCGTTCGAAGACCCAAGCGAGTCCACCATGGGCTAGATGCGTATGTAGACGGTTGCTTTGAAATGATTCACTCATTACGCAATGTCGGGATATCGTTTTCGAATGCCTACGGAGAAGCGAAGCCCTTCGGTTCTACGAGCCTTGGACACTGCGACTAATATCTGCGCTTCGGCTGCGAGGTAGCTTCGAATCTCTCTCCTGATTACATCTCTCGAGAGAAACCAGAAAGTATTGCATCATCATCATCGCATTCACCACCTGAATCGACTCAGTGACCATGGAGCCTTCGACAAAATCGATTGAAGTCCCCGAACTGTTCAGCATCAAAGGCCTCGTTGCCGTAATATCTGGAGGAGGCTCTGGTAAGCAGTCCAGATTTATCCCGGATGGTACTCTAAGTATGATACACAGCTAACAGAACTACGGACGCTCATGCAGGTATTGGGCGGATGATTACTCGTGCCCTCGCTGTGAACGGTGCGGAGAAAGTCTACATTCTTGGTCGACGTGGTGCCGTTTTGCAAGAAACAGCGAAGCCCTTTCCTGGCGTGGTAATCCCTATCGAGTGCGATGTTACTTCCAAGGAGTCATTGCAAGCGGCTGCTGATAAGGTTACCAAAGAGGTTGGATATATCAACCTCCTCTGGTGCAACTCGGGGACATCAGGTCCCGAGAGCCCCGAGCTGAGCAGCTCAGTGTCTCTGGACCAATTTATCGAGGCAAACTGGAAACACTCTGTTGAAGATTATGCGGAGACATTTAGGGTCAACACTGCGGGGTTCTGGTATACAGCCATTGCATTTCTGAAGCTCCTCCATCTCGGCAACGAAACGGGCAACAAGGCGCACAGAAGCCAAATCATCGGGACCTGCAGTACCTTGGGCTTTGGAAGATTCGCGGCTACCGGTCGCTTTGCATACGGCCAAAGTAAAGCCTCCCAGACCCATATGATGAAACAATTGTCGACGCACCTAGTGCCGTATGGGATCCGGGTGAATATGGTCGCTCCAGGATGTGAGTTTCGGGTTCCTGTACCCCTCAATCGAAACTAACGAAAAGATAGTATTCCCTACCGACATGACGGCGTCTATGACCTCAACCGGCTATGATGCATCGAAGCTAATTCCAGAGGGCAGAGCTGGCTCAGATGTGGATATGGCGGGTGTTGTCCTCTTCCTGACGAGCAAGGCCGGTGCTTATCTGAATGGCAATGTACTTGTTTGCGATGGCGGACGCTTGTCAATTGTTCCTTCGACATATTAACTAGACTGTCTATCTACTTTTCCTCAGTGCCGTGCTCTTCCTGTAGTTAGTTGCGATTGAATTGGCCGCCGCATGTACGCCGTAATGGGCAATACGAAAATGACACTACCGGGCGGGTCTATCCGGGAACTCGGGAAACGCGATGTGGGGGTGTCTATTCAGTCGCTAACTAGCTTAGTGCAACCTTATCTCAACCACACTTCTTGACCAAACGGCCACGCAGCATCTGCGGATCTTTTCTGCTTTCTTCCTTTCTCCTCATCCATCTCTGAACAACCTCGGAAATTGACGGCAATCCCAGCTGGAAAGCATCGTATCCGTGTGAGATGCAGCCTCAATTCTAGCGGCTGACATGATGGAACAAGAACACAGATCACCAGCACAACCCGGATTCCCAGTGCTCGTCGTGTCCCGTCAGTGGGCATTCAGAAAATGAACCCGCAGATGCGTTATGGCAACGCCGCTCTTGATTAAGAGGACAGGGGCTAACAGAGAATCTGTTTATTCAACGCGTCTTACCGCATCTCTTCTTTATTCCGTATTGAAAGTCACAAAAACGATACTGTTTTGTTTGCGGACAATCACCGGAATCCATGAGAGACATACTATGATCTGTCCCTCAGGAAGCCTTGAGTGTCTTTTACGAAGGCATCTTGAGGAGATCGCGAACAAAAGTGCATCTCCTTTACGACCTCAAAGGATACGCCTTGGTCACTTTCGAGGACTGGCAGGTCCAATCCTTCCTGCCACTTAGCAGCTTGCAGAGAGCGTGTCGGCCCTCAAAGTACTTGAGGCAACATAGGTCGACGCTATCCTGCACAGGCTCTATGGAATCACCGCCCAGAAGGCTGTCATCAACACGTATGCACTCGTTGTTTTCCTCCCTTCCCTGCCTTTTCCGTATTAGTGATATGAGGAGTCCGTGAAGCTGTTTTATTGACACTTATTCCTAACACAGTAGCCATACAACCTGATCTCTCTGGCCTCTTGACCTTGAGTGAAGCAGCCAACTTTCAGGGACACCTGTAGTGACCATGCCGGCAAAGCGATCTGCCTCAGTCTATTTAAGGATTACAATCCATACAAGTGCCTCGAAGGACCTTGAACGATGCTGCAGGCCCAATATCTACAAGACGATTGATGGGCGGTTCTTCCGCCTTCACGGCCCACTAAATCCAGATACTGTTTTGCGAATGCCGAAATTTGCTCTTGTACCGCCTAGGGGTCGAGATACCTTCGGTATGGCTCTGCCCATGATCAGGACAGCGCTTGCTGAATATGATAGTGGGAGCACAGACAAATTATCCAACGGTGCAACAATTGGCTCGATTGAAAACTTTGAAATAATTGATATATCCACTATATCAATGATTGTTAAGAATATTTCTGCAGGGAGCGATTCGACAGTCCTTTCCATATTGTCTCTGATATATATATATCGCCAAAAGCCCCCAATGAAAGAGCAAGTTAGTGAATGAAATCGACGCTACAGCGGAAGCAGGGGAAGTATGGTGATATATTCTTACTACAGACCACGAATAACATGCCTTATCTTCAGGCATGTTTGTGGGAGGCTCTTTGGTGTCATCCAGCTGTGGAGATGACGCTTTCTTTAAAATAGGTGGGCGAAATCTCCCAGGCGGAGTGGAAGTCCCTCTCCATATACCCGGAACGATTAACGACGCCTTGACAGAAAACGTAGACCATGGTCGGCGCAAATAGGCGAGCCCAACCGTGTTGGCTAGGCGAGTCCCCGCAGCGCCGGTTTTACCCTTTGGTGGAGGAGCACGATTTTGCATCGGAAAAAAAAAGGTCGTCCTAAAATTGCCGTGATGCATATCAAATAACTGACAGGATGCTAGACATTGGCTGGCTAAAGATGTCAAAAGTGCCGTATTAAATTCTGGTGCCTGATGGTGCTCAGGGACGAGTTGAGTATAAGGTTTAGGTTCACCCGTTTTCCCCACAACTTTGACGTTGAGTTCGCCAATCCAAACGTCAGATTAAAAGAACTTGCTTGGTATGGGGACTCAGGTTCGATTAAATAGACAATATACACATGCCCTATGTCATTTGTGAAAGTGGAGGATCTTTTACTGCCATTGAGGTCAAGGAATGATATCGAATGCCAATAAGAAGCCTTCATGAATTGATGCTCAATTCGTAGCAACGTCGAGAACGGAGCGTTATACGCCTACTGGCGGGTATAGAAAGAATAGTTATACTCTAGATCTATATGAACCGGGCTAATAGTAAAATACAATTCGGTAAAGATTGGACATAAAAGCCAACCTTTGAAGTATTCATGCTTTTATCATCAACCTGAGTCCCTTGTAATACTTTCTGCTCGTGATCAAAGTTATGCCTGAAGCGGCAACAAAAGCACCAGCAAAGATCCAGAGACGGGGAAAGCCATACTTGTGCAGAACCACTCCGCCGACAGGCGTGCCTACATCTCGGTCAGTATGCTTCTGATGAGACCACTCGACTATTTTGTTTCAAGCAGAAACACATACCAATCAACAACCCGAACGCGATCACGCCAAAAGCCTGGCCCAATCTGGTTCCAATTTTGCCTCTGTTGTGAGCTGAGAGCTGGACAACGACAGCAGTCGGCGAAGAGATGAATGTGCCCGAGAAAAAGCCATAGAATCCCATCAAGGTGATCAAACCGGCAGCATCATGGACGGGGATGACGCAGAAACAAAGAAGAGCGGATATGAAAGCACAAGGGATCATAGCATTCATAGGCCCAACTGCATAATATTAGGAGATGATGCTACGATATTGAAAGGTTGAAACAATAACATCACTCACTTTTATCAGACAATATCCCAGGAACTATTCGGCCAAATGCACTAGTGCAGTTCATGATCGCGAGGATATAGAAGCCGAGATTCGAATCTGTGATCCCTTGTTTGATAGCAAAGGTCTGAACGTAGAAGAACGGCTGGTAAAGTCCCATGAACCCGATGAAAACACTAAGAACGAAGAAAAGGTACGGCGGCTCTTTGAAAGCTGCAAAATCCAAAATATCGCGTTTCTTTTCCGGCAGCACTCTTACTCTCATAATGGCAATGGAAATACATTGAGTGCCTAGCATCAGAAAACCAATGACGCGAGTAGCCCAAGAGAAGCCAATCGTGGGTTGAAGCTTGTGGAAGACAATTGGGTAGATAACCCCACCTGTGAATTCATTATTAGCCAGTTCATTCATGCCCATACAAATCATAGTTACTTACCAAAGCTACTACCGGCAGCTGTAATTCCCACTGCCGTCGCTAGCTTTGTGGTGAAATACTGTGATAGGATGGCGGTGCTGGGAACACATAGAAATCCACATCCGATGCCAATACAGAATCCTTGAGAAAGCAGTACTTGCCAGTACTCTTTGCAGAGACTCAACATCATTTGGCCTAGTATGAGTAAAAAGGAGCCGCCGAGGATTAGTTCGCGAGAGAATCCGGCATCATACACTGGGCCAGTAAGCGCGCCAACAAATAACAGTAGGAACGCCTGGGTAGAGCCTATCCATGCTATAGCAGAAGGTGTTGAGTTTGGAAGAAGTTCTATTTCGTAGTAGGTTTCGTAAGTGCCGAAAGTGTTGATGATGCCCCTAGCAACTGGTTAATTTGAGCGCGTGGTGAGGTAAATGTATAGCATAGACTTGGGAACGCTCAATCTACCTAGCTTCACCAGGTCAAGATCAACACTCACCAGGAGTTGAAGAATAAAACGTGTGCACCGAGAACCTGCAACCAAGCCCACATGCCTCCGTCAGGCACGGATGCCACATTGTTTACCGACGCTTTTAGTGTAGCGGGTTGAAGCTCGCTATTCGCCTCGTCCTTGACCAGTGCTGTAACAGGTTCCGTAGACCCAGCTCCTTTCTCATCTGTAGGATCGATGTGGTTCATGGTGCTGGTGGAGGAATCTGCGAAACCTCCATTTGACGCCCTGGCTTGGCCGTCTTGAGCGGAGTTTATGGTCATGTCGTTGCACACTGATGGGATGGGAAACAGCTATGTGAGCTAAGGCCGAGCAGGTTGTTGAGGCCAAAACTAAGTTAGCTCCAATCCGAATTGAACTCGGTCCGTAGAGCTTAGTTACTGCTAAAGTTGTATGGAGGCCAGGTTGGGAAGTGGTCGCTGCTGATGGACGTCGACGCGCCACGATCGCATGAAGCCTAAGCAGCGAATGACGCAAAGATACTCGTAGGGCTGGTTGGGTTAGTGAAAAAGCTCAAACGGCACACGGACGGAATGGCGCTCAATCAAACGCGCAAGTTTATGAGAGCGAAGCGACGACAAAGGACGGTTCGCGAAAAGAACCAAGCCAAGCAGAAAAGCGAGAAAAGGTCACTCCCACTCGACACAAGCAGCCGAAAGCGCGAAAATCGCTCAAGGGTAACGATCGTGAATCCGCATGGCGACTGCAAATCGAAGCTGGACGATCCGGAATTTTGGCCCAATGACTTTCGAAAGACATCGGGGAACCGTGAAACACGAGAGGGCGATGATGCTCGCCAACCGTATCGATGCAGCCTGGATAACAAGCCACCACTAATGCATCCCTATTTCTCAAGGGTCCAAACGCCGTTGCCGGAGCAGTGTTTGCGAGCATTCTCGGCCTGCTGAACAGGGTCCACGGCTCACGGGATCCCCAATACGCAGAGCAGTGTAACGCAAGATGAGGCTTCTCGGTTCAGGCTCAGGCCTTCGGGTAAATACTCAGCACACATGCTTCGATTCAGCAGCTCTACATGGAGAGTGCTGAACAATATCTGTCGTCACGATGATAATATCGTTTTGAGGAGCCTTCTGGCCCGAGATCCACGAAGAGTACTCCGTATTATTATGTGTGTGTAATCTGCATGGGTAGCACCACACTGGCTTGCTTTAAACAGCCGAATGACAGAAGCTGGATAGGGGGGATCATCGTGTAAGAGAGAGAATCTCATCCGCCAACAGACAAAGTGAGAGATGAGGTTCGAACAATGGAGCCAAGTGCCAAAAGAGGCAATGCTTACTAATGTTTGATCCTGCAACTAATAGTTAGTTAGTTAATATGTCCATTTTACTTTGCTATTCTTTTCTATCCACCTTGGTGAATTCTCCCGTCAAGTCTTGTTTTATCATAGTGTTGGTTTTCGTAGCTTCAACGACTTTGCTCCGTCTCGGTTGCAACGATAGTTAATGGCTGTAGTTACTTATCAAATTTGAAACATTGATTCAAGCATTTCTCAACGCAAACATGCTTTATCATGGGGATTTATTGTCTGAGGAAACCTTTCGATAGTTACCATTGGCCACTGTACCGGAAGTAAGGTTCAAGTGCTGGTTGAGCACTGAGGTACCTGCATATCTGCTGCTTTTCTGTGACAAGCTCGTCGTTCGGCACCTTGACATACTCCTCAAAACAGGTCCTCCACCATATTGAGCTTCCCGATGACTTTGCGGACCCCGACTTCCTGTCAGTTGGGGTCAGGTTCGGTGCCATGGGGTAATCACGTCCCAAAGAATTTCCGCTTGCTCCAGCCGGCCATGATGTCCTTCTCACGTTTGACACTAACGTCGCCGGGTTTCATCGATAAAGTGCTATGATAGAATGTTCGTGAAGTGGATGGTGTCATATATCGCGGGACGGTTATGACACCCCCAGCAATCACGACCACTAGCCACAGCACCGCGTCGGAGTAACGATCTGGGCAGTTTTCAATCTCAATATACTGGCTTGTCCCTTCGAATTGAAGTCTGACCGAACACCAGGTCATCCTCGATATCCCAGTAGAATGCAGTGCTTGAAGCTCCTCCTGGCCCAGCCCAGGCACACCCTTCTGCAACAGCCAAAATGAAAGTTCTCAATCCCTCAACATCGGCCTCTCTGCTCGCTGAAAGGGAGGGTTTTTGCCTTGGTCTTCTAGGCAACACGGGCTCCAAACCTGGCCACTCCAAACGTCGACGTCGAGTTACATTAGTAACTGGAACGCAACATCAGCATGATCACAGAGAGTCAGCCGTTTTAACCGTGTGAGTGCAGCCTTGTCCTCTGGACACAAAGGATGTGAGGGTAGATGCTGGTATTTGTAACCCGGGTTGCATTGCTTGAGCCGTATGTGGGTCGTGCTCACTAAACGTGGTTGGGGTTGACGGTGTCTGCCGAACTCCTAGCAATCGGACTCGGGCAAGAACTGCACAAACGTTTGAGAACCGAAAGAACCTAACTCACTTGCTGACAGAACTTGATGCTGCGTAGTGATATTCTGATGGCCCACATGCAGCAGCAATATAGCAGTCACTCTGATTATCTGCTCGGATAGCATTCATGAGCACGCCCGAATAGCAGTGTGGACCGACAGCATTGACTTGTGCTCTAAAACAGCCGCAATAATCCGGTGAATTCTTCTGTCGTTAAATAACCTCTACCCAAGTGAGCGGCTCCATCCCCTCGGCCATGTGCTTGGAAAATCATGTTTGACAACATCGTTAGGGTTTGTTTGTAAAGCTTTTTCGTGTATCCAGTTTACAACCCTTGAGATCAATTCACCAGGCGATACTGCTGGAGCCAGATCCCTTGGCGCAATGAGGACTTGGGCTTAAGTGTACAAAGGCCACCTATTCCGTTCGAACTTTCCCCATTTAATATCGGTGATCGGAGGGTTGATCTGAGAAGCTCAAAATGTTCCTCCAGTTGGAAGCAAGAAAAAACGGAGCCCTGAACATCACTGTGGAGATATTGTAGGGTCATCGCTATCCCAATAAAATCGGAGAATACGAAGGCATCTGCGGGGTGATCTGGTTTATGCGCTCCACAAACGGCAAGGTTATGCACAGTGCCAGTTCGTGTATTTGTAGGGCCCGACGGCTCTGGTGTTGACACCGGTATTCGGGCGAGGCTTGGACCGCCTAACGGGATGCTGGTGTTGTATCATGGTTGCGATATGGAAAACGACCACGGATTCGTCCGAAGTCGCAAGCCGGACCCGAGAACGGCATAATGATGGAATATTTGATTGAAAAATGATTCGACTTGGCGGAACCGGGTTGTAGGGCGATATATAACAGTCTCTTGATAGAGAGAAAAGGCCCGAGTAATTGCTGTCGTTTTTATATGATCACGACGATGTACAGATCGCAGCCTAGCTAGCAATGTCAGAATCACATCGAAGGACTTAATAGAATGTTCTTCCGAGACAGCCGGATAACCGGAAAGCGTTCTACGGTTTGGCACCTAGAAGTAGATCTGTTTCTCAAAAAGGGGAAGTATGTTTACCAGCGGACTGACTCCCTGAGGGAGCCGAAGGGAATTTGGATATCACCTTTTAGTGCTCTTAGAGCGCTGCCCGATCGCTGGGTGCTAGGAGGCGGAGAAAGTCAAGACAATATGTCTTGTTGAAAACAATGGTTCAGCGCCCTGAGGCCGCTAAAAACGGATGGCCTCGAAGCAACAGGAGACAAGAGTCAACAAGGGACAAAAGTTCGATAAAACCTCTCTGTCGTGGTTTCCGGCCCCGGTATAAGTTATAACAAAACAATCGGGCCGTGCATTTGCGGAATGGATACCTGAGTTGGCATTTGGGACGGACGGCCCATGGCGACGACCGCCTAAATAGTCTCGTTTTAAAAACGATGAGAAACTTTGACCTCATTATCAAGTATCCGAATGAATGCGTTTCCAGCCCCGTGAGTCGGTGATGATGGCGGACTTCATTTCGTAATTCAACAACCTCAGCAGTTAGGCTTCAATTTTCGTTAGTTAAGGGTCTCCGATCCCATGGCATTGCCGATCTGTTTGCTTAAGTTCTTGCAGTGCAGAATACTCCGAATTTATCACTGCTGTCGACTTATTTTGACCTGTTTCAACTGAGATTTCTTGTGGACAATTGCCTCGAGCGGACAATATCTCTTGTTAGTGCTGTTATAGCTTTAAACGCAGTCATAATAGTGAACTAAAGTAATATGTGAGTCAGTCTCAGCGTGCCATGAATTGAGGACGAACTTGGATGATTGATTTCAGCCACGCACCTTCATTTAGAGATGGCATTTTCGGGGTTCCCTAGGACTTTTTGCGTAATGGGGGCTTTTTAATATGTAGCATTTCAACCGAGTAGGCGGATGAGGGCAGTACAGTATAATAATGAGTGTGGGAAGCCTAGGGTGGATGAAGTAATTAACCAGGGAGTGGGATTGAAGACGTTTGTACAACTGAAGCTTGAAAGAGCCAACCCTAGTCTCCCCCCTTCTACGGACCTACTCCGTACTTTCCGTCACTTTCCTGCCACCGTGAGAAAATATATATATATCCAAATATGCTTCTTGTCCTTCTTCTACCATTTCAATGGGAAATAGACCATCCCGGCGCGGGAGCAGATTGATATGCCCTGTATTAGGTCTCTTGCGACTAGGTAGGTATAAATCTTGCACACCTGAGCAACATGGCTAATACCAAAACTTAGAGGTCCGGATCACCGAAATACCAAGAGGTTTCCAATTCATATGCCCCTGCTGGCCCTGAAATCTAGTCACCAATCCGTCCATTTACGGCCCCCATATAAACCATTTCCTCCTTGGCCATGGTGGAGCCACCGAAGCCATCTTCGCCTACGGCCTTGGAGCATATCCATTCCAATCACATAGACATCCCTTCCAGCCCATCTTCTTTCACAGGCGGAGAAAGACGCTCTTATGTAGCGTTGGCAAAGAGTGAATTCACCGAATTTCCCTCGACACCATCTCCATGAAGCGTGACAGGAGTAACTATAGCCCTTCGCTTCAAGGCGGATAATATCGGCGTGCAGAGTTTCATACTATCATTGAATGTCATGGCTCGGTGGAAACCATGATCGAATCTCGAATCCTTCTCCCGGATTCCAAAATAAAGGGGGGGGAGAGAGTCGGCCCCTGAATGGAACTGCAATGCCTGCCGCACTGGTGGTACACCGTTTCAAGACAATGCGGGGTGAAACATGCAGACTTCTTTGATTTGGTACTCGATCTGCTACCGAAGCCGCCTGCGGCCGGGTTCATGGTGAAAACCATCCCGGTGTTGGTGTTGAGTCTCGTTTCAGCAGCGGTCGGGAATGCCGTTAGTGCCCGATACGGGACCTCCTCCCGAAAACGGGGAGTGTTGGGAAGAGATAAATCGGTCACGATATATCATCTGGCCCAGAGAATGCTGTACATGTGTTGGCTCTAATGTAGTCAGTACGGCCCTCCATGAACTAGCCGATGGCACTTTGGTCATTCACAAAGAGTATTGTGGTCCTGACGACTTTCTATCATACTGGGAGCAATGCTGCCGTTTTCTGTTAAATCCTGGTCGCAGGGCTGTGATTTAAGGGAAGCCAACATCTTCATACAAGATGGAGCACTATCAAAACCTGGACCGGGCAGAATGCGAGGGCCATGGATAATTCTTTCGGTGTAGGGGGAAACTCCCCGGGAATAATCCGCACTATTGGGTCAAGGAACAAAAGCGATCCAAGAATGATCTACGTTTCATATGTTGCGAAAATGCAAAATGTAACCTGGACTATGTTGCCTTGGGTGCTCCGAAACGGCAGGGAAGAACGGAGTGACTAGAAAGCATTTGGTGGGTCATCATCATATTTTCATCATCGTCAAGTGTCTCATTGAATACATACACGGCATTGTCACGTTGCGGGGAATTTTCTCCAGTCAAAAAGGAAAAGTAAAATGTAAAGAGTACGAAGTAAATGTTAAGAGATTATATCACGGACAAGGACATAAAAACTGTCTAACAAATGCCAGGGTTCATCAAGGGGCGTAAATCTTCAAAGGATGATTTAGATGCACTTAGAGGAAGCAGTAGATGAAGGAAAGGTGAGGCCGTGT
Source organism: Uncinocarpus reesii 1704 (assembly GCF_000003515.1). Classification (NCBI taxonomy): domain Eukaryota; kingdom Fungi; phylum Ascomycota; class Eurotiomycetes; order Onygenales; family Onygenaceae; genus Uncinocarpus; species Uncinocarpus reesii. Next base: position 7,613,150 of record NW_003052500.1, on the reverse strand, counting down.
ATAGAGTTTTAAAGCCAGCGCAGAAAGCCAGAAAATTGGGGGGAGCAAACGAACAAAATCAGAGGTTCATGGTTATGACCGGGATATACAAGATATCCACACCTCTTTTTTTTGAGCCCGAAGGACCGGGAGAGCCAGTGGTGCTTTTGCCGGTTTGGATTGAGAGAGCCTGGGCGACGAGTTGATGCAATGCAAATATTTGCTGGGCCTTTGTGCCGAAGCCTGACTGGGGATGGGATGGTTTGGGTAATTCTGGCAGGCCATCATCCTCCCCTGTAAGGGGCTCCTGGACATTGATACCGCGGCCAACATGATCGTTTTCGAGTGGGCTAAATACCGCATACGTTTCGACTTCATCCAGACTTTCACCATCTTCTTCCTCATCGTCATCGTCATCATCTTCGCCGTCGTCGTCGTCTTGTAGACTATTGGCAAGCGCTAGGTCTTTTCGAGCATTTATCCAGGATTCTTCCGTTACAAAACCGACGACAAAATCACTATGAGCCCTACCTAAAGCAATCGCCGCCTGTCTCTGTCGGGGTGTAGATTGCGAATCACTAGGCAGGCAAATAACGATCCCCCTCGAGAGGACTGGTGGGGGAGGGAGGGCAGTGGCAGCGGCTGAGTCCTGGTCATTGTGCTGTGCAAGTTCAATCTCATCACAGCCACACGAGTCTTCTAGTTCTACCAAGGGCTTCGATAACTCGGCGTGTTGGGTAATAGTTCGAGTGAGAGATATCACTGAGGCTTTCCGTAGCGGCGGCGAAATATTGAGGCCCCCCAGCGTGGTACTAAGTAAATCCTGATCTTGCTCTTCGTCGTCATAGAGGTCGTCTCTACAATCGTCCATGCTAGTTCCAGCTGCACTTGGCGTTTGACCCCCGCTAATCTCTGTGCGGACAGACATGGTCGTGCGTGACACAGTTTCACGCGCAGCCCGGCGTAAAGTGGGAATAAGCTGACTGCCACCCTTGCTATGTTCCTCAGGCCCAATGACCCAAGTACTGGCCAATGCAGCCCAGGCTGCCACACTGATGCCCTTTGTGTAACGTTTCCGGGCCATCGCAATGTCCCTGGCGATTTCGTGGCCGGACAGTGGGTGCTGACCCGTTGGTCGTCGTTTCGTATTCAATATTCGCCCACCCTCCCACACTAAGAAACCGAGCCGTTTTGCAATGTTGGTTAATCTTCGAACGGCTTCAACGGACCAATCGTCGATGATATCGGCGTGAACTTGAAGCACAGCGATATAAGGGCCAACGGCACAGGCCAGCCTCAGGAGCGAGTCCATCGTGCTGATGTTCGGGGAGGCTGAGACACAAATAAGTTGGCCGTGCGGCAATGTCGTTTTGCTTCGATGGAGCAGACGTAAATAGGTCGTCAAGGGATTCCTCCTCGAGGACGTGGTCGATGCGTTCATTTTGCCAAATGTGTGCGTACTCCGTAGGCGGGACGCTGTCTCGGTGCTTCATGTAGCCAGTTAGCACCGTCAAGTCCAGATTAAAAGGAATCCCCAAGCAAATCTCACAGAGTAGGATCTAATGATGCCGGAATTGTATGTAGCAGCCCACGACAAGCAAAAGATCTGGAGGGTCTCTCGGTTGATAGGGAAGTGGCATGAAGATGAGGAAGCCAGAACTGCGCTGAAAAATCAGTTTCTCGCACCCTGCAGCGCCTAGCAATTAGTTGACTAGTTCTCGGAGAACAAACTATGCTGCCTGACAGAATTCCAATCAAAAGGGCGTTGGGCTTGTCGCGCAATGAATGCCCTTGTTTCCAACAGGATGCCGCCCTCACTGACTGGAGGAGGTCGGCTCAGCTCTGGGAAGATGGGTTGCAGTCTTTTCTTCGGATTCTAATATTAACAGTCCTCCTGCCATCCTGCCAATTAGCGAGGGCTGGCAGTGTTAAATATGGAAATCAAATCGCACCCTCGAAGGTGCAGACGCGGTGGGACGAGCTAGTGTGGGAACTCGCAGCCCATCACATTACCTGAGACTTGTCTGGAGTATCATCCTTGTGCGCCCAAGGAGTCAAGGACCGACAGAGACATTGCGGTTTGGCTGCTCCCTGCGAAGATCGAGTTAATTTTAACCGGCGCGATGCGGAGAAGTGGTGGCGCTCAATGGCGCTCAATCACAGCGCAAGGCTGGAGCTTGGGGCAGATCAGGTCTGGCGGCACAAAAGGGCGAAGGAATCGTCTTTTGGCATCCGGCTCCACCAGTCTAGCATCTGCGCTCGGCTAGATACCACCACCATTGGGTGCTTTTCTCCAGAGCAAGACGCCTCTGGGGCCAGGCGTCCTGACAGTGTTCGATGCACCAGATTGCTGGCCCAATCTGAACGGCATCTTGCCCCTCTCTTGACCTGCGAGTCGACGCTTCTGTTGGCGAGACCCTCTGATTTGCTCTGCAGGGTCAACCCTATTCGCAGATCATTTGCTCCCCAATCGAGGAATGCAATTCATCCATTCGAGGATGACAGGTTGCTGTCATTAGTGTTCGCCTTTGCGGCCTTGCTTTCTTTAATTACCCTGATCCAGGGATCATGGCTAACAAGGGATTGGGCTGGCCAACTCCCGGCTGCACCGTCTTGTGTCCATGCTCCTGCGTCAAATGTCAAATGATTTCCTTCCGCAATTTCGGTCCAATCGAAGTAGTCTAGAGACCCTGGAAGGCTTCATATGTGGCTTCACCCAGGGCAATGGTGCACTATCATTCTACTCTCCGTCGACCCGATTGGGTGACGGCTCCAGACACTCAGCGACAAGAATGGACTTGGGCGGCTGGTTCAAGGTTCCCATGATCAGCCGTGAATCTGGTGGCAGCTGTGTTGTTTTTTGTCAACCCGCATTGTCTCTCAGAGGGAAGACTATCAGGATCGAGGCGGGAAGATTGCACAACAGGCGCCAGCAACCAGCCCTCTCTGAAACCGATCGAAGCATTGGAAACTCGGGTAATATCTGAAGGACGAGCCCCGCTCTCCTGTTCAGGGCATTTTTGATGTCCTCGGCGAGAGCAGGATGCTCGTAAGCTTATTCGGTTTCGTTCCACTTCAGTGTCTATCTGGGCGGGAGTCGAAAGGCTTTTCCCAGTCTAGCCTCTCAGTTAACTAACTAGTGATATCGGGTACTTCCCTTGGAGTCAGGGGAGCCCATGCGGTACCGAGTACGGATGACGAAGGATAACTACATTGGGATAGATGCCAAATTGTGGCAGTTGAAACTTTCATTTTGAGGGCCTTTGCAGAGGTCTTCCGAGCTCTCAAAGACATGGCACCCTGTAGAAGAGCATCGTCCTACGAAGGTTCAGACATGAGCTCGAGCATCAACATGCAAACGACACTTCTGTTATTGCAGCCAACCATTCGTGCTGGGAAGGTTCGCATAACGGAGTAGACCTTGTGCCAACCTGAGCTGTTAGATTCTCTGGGCTACTCGGTAGTTACAAGGCCTTGACAAATCTTCTGTCAGTCGAATTTTAAGTTACGACCGATGACTGCTTGTGGCATTTGGTTGATCATCGTATTCGACACGGCAGTCTCTCTAATAATCAGATAAGCAAGAAGTTTGTTATCTCTTTAACAGCAATATCGAGTCGTAGGTGAAGGATACATACTTCGTGGTAGCTGATCAACCAAGGTTGACCGTGAGTTTGAGCTGCTGACAATCAGGTGAAAAGATCAAAGAGCATCGGGCCGCTGACCACAACCCAGGCCCCCGGGCTAAGTTTTCTCGGGGCAAAAGAGTGCTTAGATCATCGCTGGGAAGCTTATTACGAAGCCCCGGAGGAAGGCTTCGCTCGTTGACCCGTTTCTTTCTCTCTTCCGTGTCACCCCATCCCGGATCTCCCAACGCTCGTTAATTCGCTCCAGCGTCCTACAGTCTTTAGACCCTCGCCGGCTTGTCCGGAGCCTCTCATTTATCGTTTGCATGTTCTGAACAGCCCTTCCGCTTCGAACACTCCACCTCCCTTCGCAAGCCTTCTCTGCCGTCTTCGACCCCTTCAGTGATGCCTGGACGAACTTTGCCCACTTTTACCTCCGCCGAAGTCAAATCACACAATACGGTGAAGTCATGCTGGGTGACACGGGGCTCAAAAGTGTATGATGTGACCTCGTTCGTTGGCGACCACCCTGGCGGTGGAGATTTGATTCTGGAATACGCAGGAAAAGACATCTCTCAGATTCTGGAGGACGTTGTATCCCACAAACACAGCGAGGCAGCGTATGAAATACTGGACGAATGTCATATCGGATTTGCGGCATCATCGGATTCAACGTCGAAATCAGCGCTGAATGGGGCTGTGAATGGACATGTGAACGAGCACGTAACCCAGGGCGATGGGCGACCTGTTTACGCCACGACGGGATTGTCCAGCGAAGAGGATCTTTCTGTTGATACCGACCCGATGGCTGATTATAAAGTGCACAAATTCCTGGATCTAAATAGGCCGTTATTTGGCCAGCTATGGTTCGGCGGGTTTTCAAAGGAGTTTTACCTCGAACAGGTACATCGTCCGCGGCACTACAAGGGCGGCGCGTCGGCGCCCCTATTTGGCAATTTTCTCGAACCTTTGACCAAAACCGCGTGGTGGGTGGTACCGATGGTTTGGCTTCCTTGCGTGGCGTACGCGACGGTAACTGGTTTTGCTGGTCTCCAAAGCATGCCGCTGGGATCCTTGTACTGGCTGTTTGGCCTGTTCTTTTGGACATTGGTTGAATACGTGTTGCACCGAGGTCTTTTTCACATTGACGGGTAGGCGAGACCAGCGTTCTTTTCCACACATTTTCCGGACCAGGGCGCTAACGGTGATTATAGGTATCTTCCAGATAACCGGGTTGGCCTAAGCCTTCATTTTCTCCTACATGGAATCCATCATTATTTGCCTATGGACAGATACCGCCTCGTTATGCCCCCGACGCTGTTCCTTATCCTAGCCGCGCCCTTTTACAAGCTTGCGCATCTCGTTTTCTTCTACAACTGGTATGCGGCTGTGACCGTGTATGCAGGAGGGGTATTTGGATACGTGTGCTATGATTTAACACATTACTTCCTTCATCATCGCAAGTACGTATCATACCTCTTTGCTGAAACGTCATTTATCCCGGTTACAGTTACTGACAGGCTCTACCATTCAGCCTACCTTCCTATTACCGCGCACTGAAGAAATACCACCTTCAGCACCATTTCGCTGACTATGAAAATGGGTTTGGTGTCACCAGCCGTTTCTGGGACAAGGTGTTTGGAACAGAGCTAGCACCCCTCCAGCCCCCCAAGTCTGACTAGCCTTCCTCACCTCTCCCTTCGATCCTAGATGCGTTGCCCCCTTCGCTTCAAGGTGTAAGTTACGATAAGCCTATAGCCTTCAATTTTACTCTTTATGCTATTTTTCTCATTTGAAACTTCTAAACACCCGGAATAATCTCCTTCTGACTGTGCGTTTCCTAGAGCTTCTGGTTCTTTTAACTATTACTTTTTAATTAATACCCCCAAGCGATGGATACGGTGGAGTTAATTAATGGTCCGTGTGCAGCTTACATGTATAATACTTTTTCAGTTGATATCGAAAAGCACACATGCCGTCCTACTACCAAGCCGTTTGATATTTGCGATAGAGGCATCGCAGTTGCTTATGTCATCATGGTGACTAAGCCCAAGAGCCGCCAAGCCGGTGGCAAGATGCTCCATCTCATTCTTATTTTCAGTCAATTTTCACATCCTCCCCAGCTACAGATCGCAAGAGGGAAGCCAGCCCATGTTTGGGTTTTATCTCGCCAATTCGAACTAAGCGCTGAGTGGCAGAAGTGCAAGGGTCCGGCCTAGAAGTACTTTTCTACAAGCAACAAGGGTTCGCGCAAACCACACACTCTTCAGCTATCGCTTCTAACGAAACCCAAAGTGATCTACTTTCTCTGCACCCGCATCTCTCCCGTCCTGTAAAAAGGTTTGAATCCAACGTATCTTCAATATGTCAGGTATCGATGTTGAGGCTCTGCTCGAGTCGACTGCTGAGCCTGGACCAAAGCAACAGCCAGAACAACCAGCCAGCCAGACCAACGACTCCGACTCCAAGAAAGACCGTAGTGATCGTCGCGATCGTGATCGATATCGAGATGGCTCGCGCGATCGTGACAGAGACCGTCGACGCCGCGACCGGAGTCGTGAACGGCGATCCGAAAGAGATGCCGATGGAGACGAGGAGATGACAAGTCCAAAGAGCGATCGCGCAAGTGCTAACGGGAGCTATAGAAGCAGAAAGAGAAGCAGGAGCCGCGATAGCGACAGACGTCGCTCCCGACGCGATCGCTATGGCGATGATCATCGCTCTTCAGGTGGCGATTTCTACCGAGGTCCTGGTCGTGCTCGCAGCCGATCTCGGTCTCCCTACGATGACAGGTATTATAGGCCCACCGGTAGACCTCGCCGTGACGATGACCGTGATGACGACAAACGTCGTCGCCGCGAAAAGGAGGGACGCAAGCGGTCTCCCAGCCCCAAGCCCCGTAGTAAAACTCCCGAACCACAGCTTACCGAAGATGAGCGGGATAAGCGTACAGTTTTTGTCCAGCAACTTGCTGCCCGGCTGAGAACAAAAGAATTAATAGCCTTCTTCGAAAAGGCAGGACCAGTTAAAGACGCTCAGATCGTCAAAGACCGTGTTAGTGGGAGATCTAAAGGGTATGTCATTTCTCCCGTGCCTGCGTATCCCAATCAATTATTATATTCACGTATTAATATTCGGACTCCTAGTGTCGGTTACGTCGAGTTCAAGAACGAGGAATCAGTCCCAGTTGCCATTCAACTTACTGGCCAGAAACTTCTAGGAATACCCATCATCGCCCAGTTCACCGAAGCCGAGAAGAATAAGGCTGCCCGTAATGCTGAGGGACATGTCAGCGGGAACCAGAATTCAATTCCATTTCACAGACTCTACGTTGGTAATATCCATTTCAGTATCACTGAGAGCGATTTGCAGAATGTTTTCGAGCCCTTTGGCGAACTTGACTTTGTTCAATTACAAAAAGATGAAAATGGACGCAGTCGGGGCTACGGATTCGTGCAGTAAGCTATCCTACTCCCCAATGATTCATGTCTCTTGATCTAACCTCTCTGATTAGATTCCGTGACCCAAACCAAGCTCGCGAAGCCCTGGAGAAAATGAACGGTTTTGACCTCGCTGGTCGGCCGATTCGAGTTGGTCTTGGCAATGATAAATTTAGTTCCGACTCTGCAACGAATCTCATGCGACTGCAATCCCAGGGCCAGCAGGGCTCTCTTTACGGCCAAGGTGGCCGTGGGACACAAGCAGCTTCCAATTTCGACCGTGCCGGCGGCCGCGATAATGACAAAGGCATTGGAGGTGCCAGTGCTTTAGATGATACAGATGTTGCTGGTGTGAATTTCAACAATTATAGCAGAGACGCATTGATGAGGAAACTTGCGAGAACAGATGAACCTGCTGCAGATACCTCCACAGACGATAAACGCAAGGCCCCAAAAGCTCGCACAGAAGCTAAACCGTTACCAGTCAGTGTCAATATGGCGAGTAGATGTGTGCTCCTCCGAAATATGTTTGACCCCACTGAGTAAGTAACTCTCAACCTCTTGGATAAAATTACTCTTCTAACTTCTGAATAGGGAAGAAGGTGACAGCTGGGTTAAGGAGCTGGAGGATGATGTTCGCGCTGAGTGCGAAGAAAAATATGGTCATGTTGTTCACATTGCTTTAGACCCGAACACGCAAGGTGATATTTATCTCAAATTTGACCGTGTCCAGGGCGGAGAAAACGCCATAAAAGGCCTGAATGGCCGATTTTTCGGCGGACGACAAATCACTGCGCAACCCGTTGTCGACGCCGTGTACAGCAGCTTATTCTCCCGCACGAAAGCTATCTAAACTCTATTCCTGTCGGCTTGTTGAGGATTGAAGAGGATTGAAGATGATTGAAGAGGAATGGAGCGGTAGGTATTTTTGTACGGGATCCGGACAGAATATCATCCGAAAGCTAACGACATCGGCACTTTTACCCCAATATCAAGGAGCGTTTGATATCTAACATTGGATTAGGTCTTGCTCATGCTTTGTTCCCCTCGATTCCCTCAAGTTTCTTCAGGCTTTAGGTTGTATCTCATCTAGCCCCAGCAACCTCCCCCGATTTTCTATTCCTTTTGCCTTGTCTTTATGTAACCGACCACGTACAAAGAATAACGGTGCCTTTATATCTTTCCTCCTTCTGATAGTAATTTCTCTTAACTAACAAAGCTTTGACTATATAAAAAATACAGATTTTCCCTTGACTTCGTTTCTAGTTACGGTGCGAATTTCCTGAGGCCTGGTAGGAGTGATCAGCAAATATCCTTATGTTAGCTATTCACATTGATATCAACAGTCATTGCACATCTCTAAAAATTTCGTTCAACCCAGTAAGCAATTGGATTCTGAAGCTAGCCCCGCTGGCTTCCTTTTTTTTTCCAATTCCTTTCATGGAGTACTTGTTGCATGAAAAAATTCACTCGAAAGCCCCAAGGAGTTCGTTTCGCAACGGCTCTGTCTTTTAGCAGTCTTGTGCATTGTTTGTTCATTTTCATAATCCCATGTTTATACGCCCATTCTACCATCGGCCTGAATGAAGAGAGCCGGTCTTGACCTGTAGTATGAAGAATGTTGAAAAGGGGGGCTGTCAGCGCCTTGAGCTGAAATGCTCTTTGTTCTGGAAGTAGCGCTGCATATCCCTGTAACATTCACAGCCAATTTTCGGGACTCCAAATTGTGAATACTACTTATGTTTCATAACAACAAATTAACCAGGCAAACACTTGTGCCCCCTCTCTCTATCTCTTCACCTTCTCAACCTTGCAATCTCTTTTCATTAACAAACACATTGGGGACCGGCATGGTCTTATAAACCTTTCTCTTCCCCTCAAAGATCTCTGGGGGGATGCAATGTGCAACAGCTTAGCTGCACAGAAGCGCACGGTAAAGGTGGACTCGACTCCATTTTTCAATCTAGCCTATCAGTTGGAGCGGGCGCATCCCTAGATCGGGATGTCAAAGTCGACCTGGACCGTGTTCAAATCAAAAATGATCTCCTGGAGGTAGAAGCCAACAAGGGCATGATCCCATTCTCTCTTTGCAGAGTAGGGTCCTCGAACTGGAAGCATCCCTTCAGGCAGCCGGCGCGACGGAGAGCGGGGGACAGTTCTCGGTTGGCCTGAGATCCTTAAGTGGCTCAAACGTGTTGTCCGGTTTGTCAAATCAGGGGAAGAGTTCCCGTCAATCATAATCATTAAAGTCCTTAAAGGGGTTCATGCTTTAAACAGTCTTTGAACAATCACCAGTGGAAATTGGCCTGGGCCGAGCCAAACCTGACGAACAGCCGGAACCACAGCAGTCAGCAACGAGAACCTCGAGTAAGGGAAGCAAAACGACATCCGATTTATACGAGGCCTTGTTCGCCAATTTGCAGGCTGCAGAAGCACCAGACCCAATCTTTGACGCTGAGCATTTTGTTCTGAAGTTTGATTCATTGTTTCAGAACGTGGACGCGTACGCAAAGAAATACACAAAACCGCCAGGGGACTGGGAAACTGATTTTCAAAATATGATCGAGGAATTTAAATTGGATTTGGAGCTTGTCGCCGATATCCCATCTGTGTATGAGCTGATGGCTCATGGAGAACGGCGAGCCAGCAAAATCCACGATCACAACCAGGCAGGGCAGCAGCAAGAAGAGGCCGTCTAAGGACCTTGCACATCGTCCATTTTGGGGGTTTGGACAATAACTGAAATATCGCTTTAAAATTTATATTAGACAATGCTATGCTCGCCTTGTCTTTCCATTGACTGTTTTCCTTGTTGTATATCAGCTTCTCTGTAGTCTCTTCGCTGCCGGCGTTCAAGCCGGATGAAGCAAACAAAGCAAACTGCCCGTTTACAACTTTTCTAGCGGCTGCAACCCCAACCGGCGATGCATGCAGCGGGAAGCGCATTTGATTCGTGCCAGATCGACAAGAGGCCAGCAGAAGACATTCTGCCTTCTCGCCCTTGACGTTTTGCAGAAATCGAGTCTCGCTATGTCCGTCGTGGACTGCTGACCTCCTCCAGGAACGTCGCTGCCGTCTTGTCTGGAGGGCCGTCCATGTCTGTACTTCAATGAGTTCACGTCTTGTGAAACCAGCAAGAGTCCATGCCTGGACGCTTGCTGATAGCTATAGTATGCCCTTGAGTGTCCGCATATATATCTACTCTGAAAGCCAACTAATTCGTATCCGCTATCTTCTCAGGCTTCATCGCAACCTTTATCCGCCGCCAGCATACAGATGCTATCTCGGGCTCGCAGGCTCAACATGAACTCCAGCACCCGCGGGCACCCGGTAGAACAGGCAAGCAATCCGAGCGACGGCATTTCCATGACTACTTCGTGACCCATCTGCCCGTCTCCTCTCTCCACCCGGATTCTCGCATATCGTCCGGTCCGCTGCACCATCTTCCTCGGTCGGAATGCACTCCGCATGACGGTCCCACAAAGGGAATATCGCCCGCCGCGGTGCTGTCGCCGGTAGGCGTATCGCGTGAAACTACCGTTGTGCGCATTCCACTCCGGAGCGCAAAGCACCACTTTGGCGCATCCGTATCGCGTGGATCGCGTCCAACAAATGAAGACACATACCAGGCAGGCGTCATCGAACTGCCTGCGTTTGCAAAACGGCCACCGCTATCCCTCACAATCGGCCGACGATCCGAGGACGCAGTGTCGTCGAGCGCACCGGCAGAAAATCGGGTTGCTGAAAACGCTACAGGCGATCCCCAGGTGTTTTATTTTGGCGTTTTTGATGGACATGGGGGCGTTGTGTGCAGTGAATTTCTCAGGGATAAACTACATGCATATGTTCAAGAGGCCGCCATGGCGTTTGAGCTGGGATCCAGCCTTGGGAAGAATACACAGAAACCAACACTGCCTTACAGACCTGTCCGGAACAGGGAGGCTTTTCGAGAAAGCCAACAGGCCTACAGCCACGACAGTGGCAAATCATCTTTTCATTCATCGAGCGAAGGGCACGGTGGGAACTCTATACTCTCAGGTGACCTGCCAATCTTACACCCCGGGAACAGATCGGTCATCGGTGAACTCGAGAAATCGCTAGTCAACGACTGGAGGAATCTGGTCGGTGGTTATTTCAGACGGTTTAAACCAGCCCACTTTTGTTATTTTGGGGACAACGACCTTCACTCCGATGGGTTCAGTCCTGGGCCCCATAATCTCGGCTTGGACATGCATATGGGTGTACCGATTGAAGAGGTGCTAGAATATGCCTTTCTGAAAGCTGATTATGACTTTATCAGCGATCAAGCCTCAAAACATGATGACGACTCTGCTCGTGCCGAAAGGCCGTTGAATGAGCTGGACATTCTTCATAACCCGGGTCGACTGAGAAAGGCAACGGTGGGAGGGTCGGCCCGTTTCAAGGGCGGGAGCACTTGCAGCATTGCCATGATATCTACGCCCACGCCAGCCCCTTTTTGGCACCCTTCAGCGCCATCGTCATTGGTCGTTTCGCATGTTGGTGATACTCGAGTTCTCTTGTGTTCTACTGCTACTGGTGGCGCAATTCCGTTGACAACAGACCATCATCCTTCTTCTCCCGTTGAGAGTAACCGACTACGCCGCTATGCCACCTCCATGGTCACCGATTCCTTTGGGGAGGAGCGCATCAGCGGTTTGGCAAATAGCCGAGCGTTTGGCGACATTCAGTCAAAACGCATCGGGATCTCAGCGGAACCCGAGATTCGACGCGTCGAGATGGGCCCCGCGGAGTATTCATTTCTTGTTCTCATGTCCGATGGCGTAAGCGGCACTCTGTCGGATCAGGAGATTGTGGACATTGTCAAGGAGGCAAAAACGCCAGACGAGGCTGCGCGTGATGTTGTCAACTTTGCGACAGAGGTATCGAAAGATGGAGACAATGCCACCTGCCTGGTGGTTCGACTCGGGGGTTGGGAGAGACGCCTTGAAGGAGGGCTGGGTAGCCTGAGCACCAAGGAGTCGAGAGACTGGCGCAGACAAGAAGCCTCTGATCCGCGAGGGCGACGAACATGAAAATCGCATGACGACCGCTAGCTTTCTACCTTGCAGTAGTTTACGGAGTAGTTTTTTTGACGATTCTGTCTTGGGCCACTGTTGCATTCTCTGACGTTTCATGTGTATGGCTCGTACATGTTTAATTTTCTTTTGGGCATTTTCTATTCCCCTTTAGATATTGTTTAATTCAGCTACGAGTTGCGATTGCTTCTAAGTTTAGACGGCCGCATCGTGAATCCCAGTTCAATTCTCCTTCGGAATGGGCGGGTCATTAGGCTGACAAGTTAACTAACTGGTTAGCTCCGTAGGCAAAAATTCAAGCTCCGCAAACCCTGACAGTGGACAAAAACAGTGTCGACGCCGCAACTCCGGACACCATCTGCCGCAGGTTAGCAAACGTCTGCGCAAACAAAAGGCATCTCTGATTGTCTAACCGCGCAATCAGGCAGCTACAAGTGTTCTTCGTCTCGACTTGAGTCCCGCCTTTTCTGAGCCCCCTCCATCCATGCCGCGTTGAAACCATCCTTCGAGGCAACATCCCTTTCGACACACTCCTTTACAGCTTTTCGATTTACCTGCAAGGCAGCTTTTAATATTTTCTTTCACTTATCACCATCCTTTTCTTGCTTTTTTGAGATTCGATTCGGTGCGGTTACATAAGTCTCGGGTGTTGATTCTTGAGAGCGAGGAGGTGGTCACAGTGAACAGGCGTCTAATCTTGGTATATATTCTCCTATTATTTCGCTCTGCAGCCGGGAAGCGGGAGGGCCATAGGTCTCCTTCTTGTTTATGGGATGAAAAGTGTCGTTAAAGAAGTTGTTGCTGACTGCTTGTTCTCGCCGCGACTGATCAGGGACACCGGCCGCAATTGCACCAAGCCTATAACATCTCTTCCATCAGGCATCAACTGCTTTAAAACGCGCTTCACCCACACCTCTGATAACTCCTCTGCCTTCAGCTTTTTGATTTCTTGGTCGATCACTTCCAGGTTAACACGTTCGCACTTCTCCCGGCAAGAAAAGAACTGCCAGTATCACACTTGTGCATCAACAACACAATAGCGCGATGGCTGGACGAGGGAAGAAGCAAAAGGCCTCTGAGCCCTCAGAAATTCAAGACAATCATGCATCAACTAGCAGCAATGGCACCATCCGCAAAGGGAGCCCAAGGCGCAATCAACGCGCCCCCACAAGCGGTGAACAAAGCGAGAACATTTTCCTCTTCTGGCCGAACATAATTGGTATGGCTGTCCGTCACTGCCCTGTTGGCTGCGTTTCCCATGCTGACCTTTGTTGTGGCTCCCATTAGGATATACGCGGATTGTCCTTGCGGTTGCCTCCCTGTACTACATGCCCCTTCATCCTCGCACATGCTCGTTATTATATAGCATTTCCTGCCTCCTCGATGCGCTCGACGGATATGCCGCCCGTTTCTATAATCAATCTACGACGTTCGGTGCCGTTCTAGATATGGTCACTGATCGATGCACAACCGCCTGCCTCCTAGTCTTCCTGAGCTCGGCTTGGCCACGTTGGGCCATTTTATTCCAAGGCTTAATCAGCTTGGACCTTGCCAGCCATTATATGCATATGTATGCAACGTTGAGTATGGGTGAATCGGGTCAGAGTCACAAAAAGGTCGACTCGAGCAGGAGCTGGATCCTGTATCAGTACTATAACAACAAGGTGAGTTTCACGGCAGATTCACCAAGGTGTTCATTGTTAATGAAGTGTAGATCGTACTATTCGTCTTTTGCACCATGAACGAGTTGTTTTTCATTGGGCTGTACCTCCTCTCCTTTTCGTCGCCAACTCTCTCGCCGTCGCTCCTCCAACCAACCCCTGATGGCGCAACTGCAGGATCCGCACAGCCCGGTTCACCAGCTTTGGCTCCTATCTCGGCCCTTTTTGCGAGTCCCTGGAGCGCCGGTGCCTTGGAGCTCGCAAGAGCCAACAAAATGGACAGTTTCTGGCCCTGGGTGATCACCGGCATCGCCGCACCAGTTATGGCGGCTAAGCAATTTATCAACATCGTCCAAATGGTGAAAGCTAGCAAATGGCTTGCGGAAGGTGATATCATCCGTCGCCGCCAGCTTGGTTTATCCAAGACTAGATAGGCCGCGAAACGAGAAGATCGATGCCTCGCGTTTCAGCCCCTGATATTAGTATGCATCCGATTGCTTTGAGCACACATTCGAGAACCGGCGCGCTTCTTATGGTTCCCTAACAACCACTTTTTTTCATTTTGTCGGAAATATGATAATGTTTTCATCCTATCCACTTTTAATCAGTTTTGTATGGATGAAAAATGCTTTCGTTCATATTGTATAGGATTTATTTATTGTTGGAGTCGTGGACCGGTGCCACTGTAAGGCTTGCAGAATCTCCACGCCGCCGAGGTCTCTGCTATATGTTTTAGTCCCCCCCCAATATCACAAGGGTATAATTAGATTACTCAACATCACCATGCATGTATGAAGATTACAACACCAGGATCAGAATCCATAAAACTCACAAATACATAGTTATGTATCGTTCTGGATCTCTCTGCTTGTGTGTTCTTACAAGCTCTCAAACTAAGAATTATAGCTCCCTATGCTGGAGTAGTTGGGACAAGTTAGCTAGTTAGCTATCAGCCAGTATACACTGAATTTAGTGAAAAATCCACTCAATCCATTTCCATTCCATCAAAAAGTGGCTCAGGTACTCTGCAAGGTAGTGTCGTCACTTGGCTTAGCTATGGTGGGATCAAGCGAGTAGCTTCTTATATTACAAACAGGGCTCTAGCTGAAATCCACTGCCCTCCCCAGCACACCATCGGGTGGCATATATAAACACTCCACTTTACTCCTACGCTTACCCCTTCTATGGAGATTTCATGGTTTTCTGTTCATTATTTCTCTAGTCTTCGCTGTACCGTGTAGCGGATCAAAAAGCAGGCTTGATAGGCATTCCAAGCGTATGGGCGGATAAGGAGCTCATTGTTAATGACTTGGCACCGCTTCATGAAAACAAAGCTCAGACCTTTACACTACAAGGAGGATAGCACTGATATGCCGTGATTGACACGGAAAATATGCCGGATAGGGGTCAAGGCGACTGAACTACTGCACATCCTCTGAAGGGGACAGTTTGGAAATGTCGTTCAGTTTTGGGTAGTTCCCTGTGATCCCACCCACCGAAACTAAGCAGAAATTCAAGAATGGCCTTGTTAAGAATGGGGCCTGTTTCAAATGAAAGTCGGTTGGGAAAGCGGTTTGCAAGGTGTCAAGCGGTGTGACCCAAAGCACCGGACAATGGAACGACAGCATTGGAGCAAACAGCGGTTTGTGTATTCGGCATTTATTCTGAGCGCAGATGGGAGCTTAAGGGTGGCGTGTGGTTTAGCCGGGAGGCCGAATTCTTCATTCAGGCTCGAGGGATTCTGGAAAGTTATTTTACTGTACGGAGGATCTTCCGTCAAGACGGTACGATCCCTGGAGAACTTCAGTTACCCCCTACGCGGTACTCCGCATCTGCATGAGCAGCCCCGAAACTTATTCTTCACTGGGCTGCTGGTGGCTCCGAGTCCCGGTTTCAGCAGACTTTCTTGCGTTGCGTTGGGTTCGGTTCGTATTTAATAATCCTTGAGCTGTGTCTCTCTCGGTAACGAGATCCCTGCTAGAGGAATAATAATTCTCATGATGCAGGTCGCCAGCGCCTCCGGCTGCCTCTTACGATCCCACGATCTTGTTGATAATGCGGGCGTTTGCCGTGCGCTTCAAGCTGAAAATTGAGTTAGCCAACGATTGGTAACTCGGTCGCCATCATGGAGATCTCCCGCAACCTTAGTTGAGGAGTTCCAAATGTTGAATTGGAAGTTGGGCTTGAACCAAACAGATCAGCCTGATGGTCATGAATCCACGCCTTTAATTAACCGGCGGACGGGGTAATTCACCTTCCAGTTTTCTAAAACTTGGCGAGTTTTAGCGGTTGTAACGTATGATTTTCCGCACCTCGCCCAAGTCTGTTGGTTGAAGCTCTCGTTGAAGCGCTATACATCCATGCTCTAACCTTCTTTTTGGAGGATGTGCATGGTTTTGTTTTCCTTGCAGCCAATGAAAAAGGGTGCGAACTGCATGAACTCACCTTTTGCCGTCGTATTTTCTCAAAACCGCCTTTTCCAGCGTTGGAGGCGACGGAAGTTTCGAGACCCGGAGCCTCCGTAAATATACAATCAACTCCGATGAGACTTGCTGCAGATTTCACATTTCTCCATTTTAACAAAAAACAAAAGTGCAAGGAGACTCCATGGCGGATGCTACAAATGCCGAATCACAGGTATGTCCGTTCACTATTCAGACTGCGTTTCAAGGGCCCCGTGGTGAAAAAAAGCCCGGTAGTAGCATGAGCTGATCGAGTGTTAGGAACTTCGTTCCAAGCAACCAGAGCCCAGACCCGCGATAGCAATTGACGTACGTGCTTGATATTCGCGCCTATTCTGAATACTGTACCGATGGCTGTCGGCTGACGTTATCGAAGTCGGATGAGCAAGAGGGCGATGGCGAGCAACAATCATATAACTCGGA